>NW_026014567.1:0-2500 GCF_020379485.1 Brassica napus
CTATGCAGCCGGCCATCTACTGTTAGGGAGGCCTTGGCAGTTTGACAAGGAGACTATTCACCATGGAGACTAACATCTACAGCTTTAACCACAACAACAAGAAGCACAGCCTGGCTCCTCTCAGTCCACAAGAGGTGTACGAGATGCAGAGGGCCATGGATCAGTCTGGATTGTTTAGTAAAACTAACCTTTACATCTCTTCTAGTAAATTGATTAAATCATTGCAGCAAGACACACAGGTGCTACTAATGGTTTTCAAGGAAGGTTGTTTTGCAGGTTTGAGGCACCAGATTGTCCAGCTGAGATGCAAGGACTAATGGACCAGTACAAGGACGTGTTCCCTGAAGAGATACCAGCCGGCTTACCACCCCTCCGAGGCATCGAACATCAGATAGACTTTGTGCCAGGCGCCCCACTTCCAAACCGAGCCGCATACCGAGTCAATCCGGAGGAGGCTAAGGAGCTGGAGAGACAGGTCCAAGACCTCATGGACAAGGGATACATTCGAGAGAGTCTCAGCCCATGTGCAGTACCCGTCCTATTGGTGCCTAAGAAGGATGGAACATGGCGTATGTGTGTTGATTGCCGAGCCATCAACAACATCACCATAAAATATCGGTACCCCCCTCCCTAGACTTGATGATATGTTAGATGAACTGAGTGGTTCCACCGTGTTTTCCAAGATTGATCTTAGGAGTGGCTATCACCAAGTTCGGATGAAGGAGGGAGACGAGTGGAAGACTGCTTTCAAGACCAAGCAAGGCTTGTATGAGTGGCTGGTGATGCCCTTTGGTCTTACCAACGCCCCTAGTACCTTCATGAGGCTTATGAACGAGGTTCTAAGGCCTTACATTGGTAAATTTGTGGTTGTCTATTTTGATGACATATTGATTTATAGTCAGTGCTTATCCGATCACATTAGTCATGTAGAACAGGTTTTGAAGGCTCTCCGGTAGGAAGGACTCTTTGCCAATCTCAAGAAGTGTGTATTTTGCACTGACCAGTTAATATTTTAGGCTTTGTTGTGAGTTCACAGGGTTTGAAGGTCGATGAGGAGAAGATCAAGGCCATCCAAGACTGGACCACACCGACCACTATTGGGCAAGTCCGAAGTTTCCATGGCCTAGCCAGCTTCTATAGGCGGTTTGTCAAGGACTTCAGCACCATTGCCGCACCCATGACCTCAGTGATCAAGAAGAATGTATCCTTTGTTTGGGGCCCTGCCCAAGAGGAGTCTTTCAACAAGCTTAAATATAGTTTAACTCTCATGCACCCGTTCTTACACTCCCTGATTTTAATAAAACTTTTGAGATTGAGTGTGATGCATCAGGTACAGGCATTGGAGCTGTCCTCACTCAAGGGGGCGACCAGTGGCATTCTTTAGTGAAAAACTGAGTGGAGCTGCCCTCAACTACCCAACCTATGACAAAGAGCTATACGCTCTAGTAAGGTCCCTTGAAACTTGGCAGCATTACCTTTTGTCTAAGGAATTTGTTATTCATACAGATCATGAGACACTTAAGCACTTGAGGGGACAGACCACACTCAAGAAGAGGCACGCCAGATGGCTCGAGTCGTGGAGACCTTTCCCTATGTGATCAAGTACAAGAAGGGCAAGGACAATGTGGTGGCCGATGCACTGTCCCGGAGACACACTCTCATTGTGACCATGGAGGCCAAGATCATGGGTTTCGAACATATTAAAGAATCTTATGCCACTGATCTTGATTTTAATGAAGTTTTCAGGAACACTGAGAAGGGGGCTTTTGGGGCCATACTACCAGCATGAGGGTTCCTGTTCAAGGGAAAGAGGCTGTGCATTCCCAAAGGAGCCATGAGGGAACTGCTGGTTCGGGAGGCCCATGGTGGCGGCCTCATGGGACACTTTGGTCGGGACAAGACCTTGAGTGTCCTAACTGAACATTTCTTTTGGCCAAACATGAAGAGGGATGTGGAGAGCATATGCGCCAAGTGCACTACTTGCCTCAAAACCAAGTCCAGGTCACATCCTTACGGTTTACAAATGCCATTACCGATTCCTAACCACCCTTGGGTAGACATTTCTATGGACTTTGTGCTGGGTTTACCCAAGATAAACCACAAGGATTCCATTTTTGTAGTGGTAGACAGGTTCTCCAAGATGGCCCATTTCATAGCCTGTAACACCACTAATGATGCCACTCAGACGCCGACCTATTCTTCAAAGAAGTGGTTCGACTACATGGTGTTCCTCGAACCATTGTGTCTGACCGTGATACCAGTTCCTCAGCCATTTCTGGAGAACACTATGGGGCAAGTTCGGAACCAAGCTACTATTCTCGACCACTTGCCATCCCCAGACCGACGGCCAGACTAAGGTAGTAAACCGTACGATTCTCAACTGTTGAGAGCTACGGTCGGTAAGATTTAAGAAATTGGTTTCTTGTTTGCCTTTGTTGAGTTTGCTTTATAAACCATGCTAGGCACTCCACTACTAACCTGTCACCTTTGAGATTGTTTA
>NW_026014567.1:45000-55000 GCF_020379485.1 Brassica napus
TCTTTATAAAACCTCTTATGTATATGGACTGTTTATTGGATTGTCTTTTATACAACTCCAAAATCAATGATCATGTGTGATCAATTTCTTTTACTATATGCAGCTGCTTTTCAGTCCATGAATCAGCTTAGGAACAAAGCTGTTCTCTTATCTTATATTATCTTATCCAGTGATCCATATATGCTTACTACATCAGTATTGTATCTATTTCTTTCTTATGACCAGACCTTTGTCAATTTCGAATTCTGTAGCAGCAATCACCACATAGGAGTTTATCTCCTTATAATCTGTTCCTTTGATCTCTGTGAGCACCTTGTGTTACAAGCTATGATCTAATGCTGTTAATATGAAGACATGGACACTCTAGGTCACGTGATCATGTGTCTTCTCTCACGGTTTCTTTATCTCACAAGATCCATCTATTTCACTGGTTTATCGGATGGCGTTTCTGTATATGTACATGGCCAATACGCCCATCTCTCTTTAGATACTTTGAACCTCCACGTCTATCTTTCTATTCTTTATAATCTTTATGATTCTATGATTGTATGATGAGTACTCATTCGTGGGTTCTCTGATCCTCGCTTATCTCTTTATGTTCAAGTGCTATTCTCTTATGTATCTTTATATAGATGTTCATGTGTGTGTGTGTCGACACCTTTCATGTGGTTCCATTATGTTCCAGACATGATCTGATCACTTTGAGATTTCATTATCCAGGACCTTTGTTACCTAGTAGCTTGGCGTCCCAAGACTACATGGTTTGGTACCTTAGATGGTTAGCTGCGCAGCCTTTTCTCAATGTCTGTATGGTTTCTCTTATCATGAACTCGGATCTGTCTATGCACCTTTCCTTTCTATCCGAGTTTCCTTTATCTTATGGAACACTTGGTCTATCTTGTATAGACTCTTATAGCAACTTGATTATGTCTCTTCTAGGACGTTTCATTTGGTGCTAAGCTGGTTATGACTTAATCATTCTTTTCGGGTCAGTGTCTGGCATCTCGATTAGCTTCTCAATTGGCTATCTTTATATTATCTTACTTTGGACGTCTTATATCATATTTTCTAGTCCGAGGATCTTGCCAAGACAATGATGGTTAAAACCATTCTTATCATTCCTTTACTCTTTCTTTATCCAGCTTATAATCTTTCTCCTTTAATGTTTGGATAGTCGGATGCTTTTGGTCATGCAATCCGTACCTGGCCTTTATTCAATCACCCATGTTTTGGCTCAAGGTCTCTTTGAATTCGTGGAGAAAGTGTTACTCCTATCCAACATATATTCCCAATCCTCTTATGAGGTTCCATCTTAGACGGCACACATATGTATGTGGTGGTTTATTTCAATGAACTCTTAAGATGGTGTATGTCTGGTTTTAATGACCCGTATTCATTCTTTAGATGGGAATATCTATGCTCACTTATATGGCCTGATGCATATGATCTTATTATCATTCTGTACATGTAAATTCATAATGTCCCCAAGCATATAGGTAATGGCCGAACCTCTTATAGGTAATGGCCTCTCTGGCCGGTTTATGGCCTTTGCGGCCAGGCCGTTGTCTCTCATGGTCTCTTCGGCCGAGTCATGGACTGTGTGCGGCCAAGCCTGCACTATTCAGACAAGTCACGGCCAAGTCATGGCCAAGCTGTTTATAGGTGATAGCCTCTTTGGTTTGGCCGTTTGTATCATGGCCTCTCTTTGGCCGGGTAATGGCCCTTTATGGCCGAGTAATGGCCAAGCCATATAACATGGTCTTTAGACCATAGTACACGAACTTGTAGTATTGATCATGGGTTTATCCTCTCTCCCCCTCATGACCATACTATAAGGTCGTGGTGCTTTGGGATTATTAAGCCTAATGAGTTTCCCTTTTGTGTACATGTTTCACAACGTGAGATCTTTACGGGATAACTCTGTGCCTTTACAATTTCTTTGCATCAAGTTTATACTTTAGGATGGCTAATCCTATCATGCCATATAGTGTAATTTCGTGGGTTATGTCTTGATGGTCACTACTTCTCTTGCCTCTTATCATACTGATCTTGTAGCATAGTTTAAATCAGTAGAGATCATTGGTATAGTTTTCGATCACTTTCTTTCAAGGTCTTAGGCGATTTTTCTTTCAAAATCTGAAGGAACTTGTTTCCTTCTAGTTTGTCCATTGTTTCTTATTTGGAAACCATTCATTATAACTCAATGGACCATGTTTTCTTTGGGTGTATATAATGCCTTATAGGCAAATGCCTTAGCCATAGTTTCTTTACTATGCTTACTATACCATTCATGATTTCTTGGTTTTATGCCCTTTAGGCCATACTTTAAAACATCCATATGTTCAAGTAAGATCAGGCAAGATTCAATAAACTTAAAACCAATTCCATTATATAAAAAAAATCGTGAGTGATCCTTAGGTTAAAACACAATTGCAATCATAAAGCAATAAGACTAGTCGTATCGAAAATTTGGTCTATGCAAGAAGCTGTCATGCGATTAGATCAGTATAAGTGGCGAAGCCTTTTGTTCTATACTGTTGCAGTATGACATTCAACACATGGTATGTGGAATAGGACTTCTCTAGTAACTCTTTCTTGGTTACTATTTCACCACAAAGTCTCATCATCGAGACTGTCTTAAACAAGACTGAGTTGTACTCATCCATGACTTTGTAATCCAAGAATCTTAGATTCTTCCAGTCATTTCTAGCCTTTGGAAGCAACACCGTTTTATGGTGGTAATTTCTATGCTGTAAAGCATCTCCAAAAGTCTAGTGGATTTTCCATAGTGATGTACTGATCTTTTAGACCTTCAATGAGATGATGGAATATTGTACCAATTCATTCTCATTGTTGTCCTTGGTGATTGTATCACCAAGTCCCTTTTCGATATCTAAGTCACATTGTCATTTAAAATTTCGGTTCACAATGTGGCTCATGCAGCCGCATGATATAGCAAGCTCGGCCACAAACAAGTTCTTACGCATCTATGAAAACAATCGATCATGGTGTGAGTCAGGTCACACAGCCATGTTAGTGTGATACATCAATCTTAGAGATTGGTTCATGTTATAATCTGGTTTATATATCCATCCGGATATAAGGCCATACGGCTTTGCGATGTAATGCCTTAGACTTTCACGATTATTATGTGATACAACGATCTTAAGGATCGGATCATGATGCAGTCCGGGTCATGTGACTATCCGGATGCTAGGCTATACAGCCACTTAGATATGTATTAAGCCACACGGTTTTGTAATGTGATGCTTTAGATCACACGACCATATTAGTGATACAGCGATCTTTAAAGATCGGTTCATGAGATATGCAAACAAGGTCGCATGATCATTCAGATATGATGTCTCTCTAGACCATACGGTCATATATTGTGATGCCTTAAGCTTCACGGTATTTATGTGATACATCAATCCTAAGGATTGGATCATTATGCAATCCGGTTTCTATAACCATCCGGATGCTAGGCCACACGGCCTCTTAGATGTACACTAAGCCACACGGCTTTCAACCAGTCAAGGGCACAAGGCCGCAAGTGTGTACAATGGCTATATACAATAGGGGATTATTAATCTAAATGTTTTCAATCCTATTGCATAGTTGCATATCTATTAGATTTACTAATTTTAAGGTTGATATTCAACTAGATTTTAGTATCAAGAAATCTAGCAACCTAACTCTCATTCGATAAAACTTTTAAAGTTTTAAGGTTTCAAGGCCATTAGAATCTTTAATTTCGAAATTAGGGTTTCAGTTCAAACAAGATTCAGATTCAAGTTTCAAATCAAAATTAAAACCGATTTTACTAATATAGGGTTTTAGGGGATTTCGAATACTTTGATCTTTGATCAAGGGGATTTAATTTGAGATTCAAAACCTTTATGGCTCTGATTTTAATTGATCAATGGATCAATCTCGTTTATAGGTTTAGATCGAACTTATAGAGCATTCGACTTACTCATAGGGTATTGATCTATTATCCTATGGCTTTCAGTTTTAGAGATTATCTTTTAGGGTTTCAATCTTTACAAAACAACCAGGTTCGTTTCATGTTCTCAGAATTAGGATTACCTTTGTCTTTCAGATTGTAGAAACCAGACCTCCAAGATAGGCTGATAAACCTCGGACGCGAGCTGGACGGACGCTGCCTCCTATCGGGTCGCGAGTTGCTTCCTTTGCGAGCTGCTTGATTGAGAACTCGAGCTGCCTGTGATGTGAACGTGAGCTGGCTCTGTTCTGAACAGGAAGCTGAAGTCGTCTAGGATCAGGAACGCCTTATGGCTGGAGCTGATCGAATGCTGACGAGCTGGAACGCGAGCTAGGACGAATTAGGGTTCGTCGGGATTAAATCTTTGCATCAATTCCTCTTAGCTCATGAAACAATAAACAAGGGGTATTAGATTACATGAACATAATAATCTAAACAAGGTATCATCAAATAACTGAGTTATGATAAACTTATCTTTCACAAGATTTGAATTTGGATAGAAAATCTTGTTGGCTCGGATTAGGGTTCCAAGAACTTAAGTCGGCGCCGTGTATTGTTTCTGCGAGTGTGGGCGCGTCTGAGATCGGATCGGCGAAAGGTTTACGGTGATGGATTCGTCTCGTCAAGAGCTTCAATTTGATATGTAGCTCGCCGTCTGGTTCGTCGGGGTTGGAGAGATCGATCGATTTGAAGTTCCGCCTGATTTAGGGTTTATGTGTGACGGATTTTAGGTTATGGTTTTGTCTCAGGGTCTGGAGACTATCGTGCTGATAACGTGTTGTGAACAATAGAGAATTCGTGTGTAATTGTTCTGTGTTATCATTAATCATAAAAAGGGGTTCCTTATATAAGGATTACAAGATAGAGATAAATGGAAAGAGTACTTATCCTAATCCTACATGAAATAGGAAATCTACTAAATGTTGTGAACAATAGGGGAATTCGTGTCTTTCATTAATCAAAGTGTTCCCTTATATAGGGGATTACAAGATATGGATAAAAGGAAATATTACATATCCTTATCCTAAAGTAAAAAGGAAAACCTCTTATAGATAAACATGAAGAGAAAAGGAAAGTCCTAAATCTAAGGTTTAAGGTCGGTCCAATGCATTGGCCGCCTCTCTCTCTTTCTCTCTTGGACGCGGTCTTGGTCTTGGGCCTGGACGCGGTCCGTTCTTCCTTTGGCTTGGTTACCAGCAATCCATATTGTTCTTAACACTCCCCCTTGGATGCTGTAACCATATGGGCTCGTACCATGCACGATGTTGCCTCGTTAAAACCTCTCTAGGAAAACCAAAAACCCAAGGTGGGAAAAATGGAAACCATAGACAGGAAAAAGAGTACAACGCATGATACTCCCCCTGATGAAGGCATCACTGAAGATCCTTCAGCCGGCGCATCCCTATCTGATGAACCAGCTTCCTGTGCGTTGAGGTAGGCAGAGACTTGGTGAAAAGGTCGGCTGAATTGTCGCTTGATCGAACTTGAACTACTTGAACCTCCTTTGTCTTCTGCAAGTCGTGGGTGAAGAAGAACTTGGGCAGGATGTGCTTGGTCCTGTCTCCCTTGATGTATCCTTCCTTGAGCTGAGCAATGCACGCCGCATTGTCTTCGTAGATGATCGTTGGTTCCTCCTTCTCTTGTCCCACGGCCAGACCACTCTCTCTTAAGACATGGCCGGTCATGTTCCTCAACCAGACAAGCTCCCGGCTTGCCTCATACATGGCTATGATCTCGGCATGATTGGATGATGTGGCTACTAAGGACTGCTTGGTAGAACGCCAGCTTATTGCGGCTCCACTATGTGTGAATACATATCCCGTTTGAGATCTAGCCTGGTGTGGGTCAGATAAATACCCAGCATCTGCATATCCAACCAAGCTCTCTCCTGGCCGGTTGGTGTAGAACAAACCGAGATCCTTTGTTCCTTGCAGATATCTGAACAGATGTTTCACTCCGTTCCAGTGCCTTAAGGTTGGACATGAACCAAACCTTGATAGTAAGCTCACGGCAAAGCTTATGTCCGGTCTAGTGTGACTAGCCAAGTACATCAATGCCCCAATGGCACTTAGGTAAGGCACTTCCGGTCCGAGTGCTTCCTCGTCCGGTTTCTTTGGTCCGAATGGGTCCTTCTCAAGGTCTAAGGCCCTTACGACCATAGGACATGGCAAGGGATGAGCCTTGTCCATATAGAATTGCTTGAGTATCTTTTCCGTATATGTTTCTTGGTGCACAAGGATGCCATTCTCTTTATACTCAAACTGTAATCCCAAACAAAACTTAGTCTTCCCTAAGTCTTTCATCTCGAATTCTTTCTTTAGACATTCAACGGTTTGGGAAATCTCTCCAGAGGTTCCTATAATGTTCAGGTCGTCCACATAGACAGACATGATCACGTAGCCCTTGCTGTCAAACTTCTTTATGAATATACATGGACTTATTGGATCATTCTTATAACCCTCTTTCACTAGGTACTCGGATAATCTATTGTACCACATCCGACCTGATTGCTTTAAACCATATAAGGCTTTGTTCAACTTTATGCAATGTTGTTCTCGAGAACCTTTCTTGTCTTTGAGCTCAATACCCTCTGGGACTTTCATATGTATCTCATTATCCAGTGGTCCGTATAGGTATGCAGTTACTACATCCATTAGGCGTAAGTCAATGTTTTCTTTTACTGCCAGACTGATTAGATATCTTAGTGTAGTTGCATCCACCACAGGGGAGTAAGTCTCCTCATAATCTATTCCAGGTCTTTGGGAGAATCCTTGTGCTACAAGCCGTGCTTTGTATCTCACTACTTCTCCTTTCTCGTTTCTCTTCCTTACAAAGACCCATTTGTATCCCACTGGTTTGACATCTCTTGGTGTCAATATTATAGGGCCAAAAACGCCTCTCTTTCTCAATGATTGTAACTCCACGTTAATAGCTTCTTTCCATTTGATCCAATCTGATCTTAGCATGCATTCTTGTATGGACGTGGGTTCTAGATCCTCATCTTTATCCATGATCTCAAGTGCTACCTTGTATGCAAATAAATCATCAACGTTGATATCTTTTCTGTTCCATTGTTTTCCAGACATTACATGGTCTATAGAGATCTCTTGGTTGTCCGGCTCTTCTGTCCCGTGAAGCCCAGCGTCCCGGACCTCACTTTGAGGAACGGCCGGATCATCGGGTGTGGCCGGTACGCATGGCTCGACCGTCCTGGTCGGCTCGACCGGTCCATCAATGTCCTGGACGGTTTCTTTGATGCTCTCGGATCCAGCACCTCTCTTGGACTTCCGAGGCTGTTTATCTTTGGAACCAATTGGTCTACCACGTTTTAAACGTTGCTTAGACTCTGTAGCCACTTGACATTGTCCATCTTGGACGTTCAATCTTATGGGTGCATTACAAGCCGGGTTGTGTGACATTGTTACTCTATTTGGGTCAGCAAATGTATCTGGCAACTTGTTAGCTAGCTCTTGTAGATGTATAATCTTTGGACTTCTAGATCACACTCTCTAGTCCGAGGATCTTGCCAAGATATTGATGGTCTAAACCATTCTAAATCTTTTGAAATCAACCGGCTGTTATCTCCCCCTAAGGACGGATATTTGGACTCATCAAACTGTGAGTCTTCGTATCTGGCCTTAAACAAATCACCGGTTGTTGGCTCAAGATACTTTATGATACTTGGGGAGTCATATCCTACGTATATTCCCATCCTCCTTTGTGGTCCCATCTTAGTTCTCTGTGGTGGAGCAATTGGAACGTAGACGGCACATCCGAATGTCTTGATGTGGGACACGTCTGGCTCTTGACCCGTGAGTAGTTGGGATGGTGAATATATATGTTCACTAGATGGCCTGATGCGAATCAGTTCCGTTGCATGTAAAACCGCATGTCCCCATGCTGATACCGGAAGTTGAGACTTCATAAGCAGTGGCCGGGCTATCAGCTGGATCCGTTTAATGAATGATTCGGCCAAGCCGTTCTGTGTATGGACATGTGCCAGGGAGTGCTCTACTTTTACCCCCATGGACATACAGTATTCATTAAACGCTTGGGACGTGAATTCACCAGCATTGTCTAGACGTATAGTCTTAAGAGGGAAATCTGGAAAGTGTGCTCTCAGCCTTATCATCTGAGCAAGCAGCCGTGCAAAGGCTAGATTCCTAGTGGATAGTAGGCAGACATGTGACCATCTGGTCGATGCATCAATGAGGACCATGAAGTATCTAAACGTCCCACAAGGTGGGTGTATTGGTCCACATATGTCTCCTTGAATCCTTTCCAGAAAGTTTAAGGTTTCTTTGTGAACCTTAGCTGGTGATGGCCTGATTATGAGTTTCCCTTGTGCACATGCTGCACATGTGAGATTTCGTGGGATAACTCCTTTGAATGTGTGCCCTTGTGAATTCATCATCAGTTTTCGCATCATTCCTGTTCCGGGATGGCCAAGCCGGTTATGCCATAAAGTGAATAGTTCGGAGGCATTTGCCTCGATCATACTGATCCTTGCATAGTACAGACCAGTGGTCATTGCGGGCATTGTCTCTAGGATCTTTTTATTGCCTTTGGTGATCAAAGTTATGTTAAGGAATTCTTTGTTTCCTTCTTCCCATGTTTCAAGGTGAAAACCGTTTAACCTTATGTCCTTGAAGCTCAATAAGCTTCTTCTAGAGCTTGGGGAATACAAGGCGGTTTTGATCTCTAGGTGAGTGCCCTTAGGCATCATCACATAGGCTTGGCCGTGACCTTCAATCAGGCTAGCCTCACCCGCAATGGTGTGTACCTTTGCACTTTTCATTATGAGATTTATAAAGTACCTTTTGTCTCTAAGTATTGTGTGACTTGTGCCACTATCCACCACAAGTACACTCATCTCATCATTCATTCTATAAAATAAAGTTTAGAGACTTCATAAGATGTTTAAAAACTCTTCTTATTAGAATTCCATTACATAAAATAAAAACACCAAATCAAAACATAAAGCAATAAGACAATGTGATTCGAAAACTAGTCCTTGAGACAATCGGATGTCTCATAATCCATTAGGTCATCTTGGTTGTCCTTGTCGGATTCATTGTCAGCATCATACCCATATCCCTTGTCCTCATGGACGTTTTCTTGGATCATGTTTGCCTTCGGGTTCTTGTTCTTGATGCTCTCTTGGTAGAGGTCGCACAAGTGTTTCGGAGTTCTACAATTCTTTGCCCAATGATTGTCACTGCCGCATCTATGGCATAGAGACTTGTTGGACGTGTAAGATGGTTTGGATATGCCACCTCGTCCGCGGCCGTAGCTGCCTCGACCCCGGCCGTAATTGGAACCACGACCACGGTTATTGTGGTTTCCTTTCCGGCCGGTTGAGTAGCCGTCTCGACCGTTTGAGTTGTCACGTCCACGCCTCTTGAACCCACCACGGCTATTGCCGTATGGTTTCTTGTTGTCTTGGACGTAATAGGTCTCATTGGGAGGATCTTTCTTTTCGACCTCATGGGCTTCGGGTAGTGGTGCTGTCCCGGCCGGTCTAACCCCGTTACTCTTTAGTAGGAGTTCATTGTTTGCCTCGGCCAGGAGTAGACATGAGATCAGATCAGTGTATGTGGCAAAGCCCTTTGTCCTGTATTGCTCTTGCAACACAGAATTCGAGTGGTTGAAAGTTGTATAGGTCTTCTCAAGCATCATGCTATCGGTTACCTCTTCACCACACAGCTTTAGTATTGAGACAATCTTGAATAGAGCTGAATTGTAATCATCCACCGACTTATAGTCTAAGAATCTTAGATGCATCCAATCATGCCTTGCTTTAGGAAGCAACACCATCCTGTGGTGATCATATCTATTCTTTAAAGCCATCCAAAGATCTAGTGGATTCTCGATTGTCATGTACTGATCTTTAAGACCATCAATGAGATGATGCCGCATAAGGCCTAAGGCTCTGTATCGGTTCTTCTCATTCTCATTGTTGTCTTCGATGATAGTATCACCGAGTCCCTTGGA
>NW_026014567.1:77500-85000 GCF_020379485.1 Brassica napus
TCCGTCAGTACACACAGGACGTCCGTGATCGTCCGTCAGTACACATATCAGCATGCTGGCCCTTCCTGTGGACTGTTCGGGTGATTTTGGCCCACGTGGGCTGTCTGTTCAGTACACACAGGACGTCCGTCAGCACACGCAGGACGTCCGTGCCTGTCCGTTAGCACACACAGACTGTGTCCGTGACTGATCCGTGTACTGAACTCATATCAGCATGCTGTCAGTACACGTATCAGCATGCTGGCCCTTCCCGTGTGCTGTCCGTGTACTGATCCGTGTACTGATCCGTGTACTGAACTCATATCAGCATGCTGACCACACATATCAGCATGCTGGCCCTTCCCGTGGACTGTCCGTGTACTGATCCGTGTACTGATCCGTGTACTGATCCGTATACTGAACTCATATCAGCATGCTGACCACACATATCAGCATGCTGGCCCTTCCCGTGGACTGTCCGTGTACTGATCCGTGGACTGATCCGTGTACTGAACTCATATCAGCATGCTGACCACACATATCAGCATGCTGGCCCTTCCCGTGGACTGTCCGTGTACTGATCCGTGTACTGATCCGTATACTGAACTCATATCAGCATGCTGACCACACATATCAGCATGCTGGCCCTTCCCGTGGACTGTCCGTGTACTGATCCGTGGACTGATCCGTGTACTGAACTCATATCAGCATGCTGACCACACATATCAGCATGCTGGCCCTTCCCGTGGACTGTCCGTGTACTGATCCGTGTACTGATCCGTATACTGAACTCATATCAGCATGCTGACCACCATATCAGCATGCTGGCCCTTCCCGTGGACTGTCCGTGTACTGATCCGTGGACTGATCCGTGTACTGAACTCATATCAGCATGCTGACCACACATATCAGCATGCTGGCCCTTCCCGTGGACTGTCCGTGTACTGATCCGTATACTGAACTCATATCAGCATGCTGACCACACATATCAGCATGCTGGCCCTTCCCGTGGACTATCCGTGTACTGATCCGTGGACTGATCCGTGTACTGAATTCATATCAGCATGCTGACCACACATATCAGCATGCTGGCCCTTCCCGTGACTGTCCGTGTACTGATCCGTGTACTGATCCGTATACTGAACTCATATCAGCATGCTGACCACACATATCAGCATGCTGGCCCTTCCCGTGGACTGTCCGTGTACTGATCCGTGTACTGATCGTGTACTGATCCGTATACTGAACTCATATCAGCATGCTGACCACACATATCAGCATGCTGGCCCTTCCCTGGACTGTCCGTTGTACTGATCCGTGGACTGATCCGTGTACTGAACTCATATCAGCATGCTGACCACACATATCAGCATGCTGGCCCTTCCCGTGACTGTCCGTGTACTTGATCCGTGTACTGATCCGTATACTGAACTCATATCAGCATGCTGACCACACATATCAGCATGCTGGCCCTTCCCGTGGACTGTCCGTGTACTGATCCGTGTGACTGATCCGTGTACTGAACTCATATCAGCATGCTGACCACACATATCAGCATGCTGGCCCTTCCCGTGGACTGTCCGTGTACTGATCCGTGTACTGATCCGTATACTGAACTCATATCAGCATGCTGACCACACATATCAGCATGCTGGCCCTTCCCGTGGACTGTCCGTGTACTGATCCGTGGACTGATCCGTGTACTGAACTCATATCAGCATGCTGACCACACATATCAGCATGCTGGCCCTTCCCGTGGACTGTCCGTGTACTGATCCGTATACTGAACTCATATCAGCATGCTGACCACACATATCAGCATGCTGGCCCTTCCCGTGGACTATCCGTGTACTGATCCGTGGACTGATCCGTGTACTGAATCCATATCAGCATGCTGACCACACATATCAGCATGCTGGCCCTTCCCGTGGACTGTCCGTGTACTGATCCGTGTACTGATCCGTATACTGAACTCATATCAGCATGCTGACCACACATATCAGCATGCTGGCCCTTCCCGTGGACTGTCCGTGTGCTGATCCGTGTACTGATCCGTGTACTGATCCGTGTACTGAATTCATATCAGCATGCTGACCACACATATCAGCATGCTGGCCCTTCCCGTGGACTGTCCGTGTACTGATTTGGACAACTGATGCACCATGTCAGTACACATATCAGCATGCTGGCCCTTCCCGTGGACTGATCCGTGTACTGATCTGGACATAAACTCGAGTTTTGATGGACTGGACTGTCCAAGTCAGTCTGATTGGTCCAAGTAGTACTTATGCTGGCTCGACTTTCCATCATCCAACCAAGTGTTAACATTTTTTCCTTGGTATGATCGAGACCAAGCGTACTGATGGGCAGCGTACTGAAGGGATGAATTACTCTTTTGGGTTTAATGCTCCGTCGGGATGCTTTTGGCCGAGACTTGTGCACATGCGGGCTGCATTTCATCGGCCATCTGAAATATTAGGTTGAGAGTGAATTTCACCAAGTAAAATCTCGAACCCCGACGGGATCTTCCTTATATACTTGAATTTTTTTTGGTTTTTTGTTTTTTAACGTTTTGGGGAGGAACATGTGATTGGAAAGGGGGAGGGTCGAATCTTAGCGACAAAGGGCTGAATCTCAGTGGATCGTGGCAGCAAGGTGATGAGGCCATCCAAGTAGAGGTTCCCATAGTTAGGCGCGGTCCGACTACCCGGAGTGGAACCAGGGCCTTGCGAGAAGGTTTCACCAAAGCTGTCCAGCATATCCTTGATCAAGATGGACAGACTGACCCGGACCAGCTGCTGATTGAGAAGATGGTCCAGTTGAAGATTCAAGATCAAGCCGGCCCAAAGGAGGTTCAGGACGCGGCCGACCCGATCCAGTTCAGACTCAACCAAGCCGGACTTCTCATCTCCACATCCGAGCTTGGTCCAGACTCAGTTTCCATTTCATCCACTCCAACTCTTTCCGGTTCTGAGATCTAGCCGACCACCAAGGGGAGTAGCATGTGTTGTACTCTTTTTCCTCACCAGGTTTTGTCCCATTGGGTTTTCTTGGTAAGGTTTTAATGAGGCAACATGCAAGCATGCTATTAGCCTTGGTCTAAGCCTTCTCAAACCGACAACCAGATGTCTGGTTTATTTTAATTTATTTGGTTAAGACTTTGGGCTAATGTTTCAGCCTCATTTTCGGCCAGCTTGTTTAAGGCCTTTTATCTTTGAGTCTCATAAGGGATAAACCCTATATAACTCCATGAAGTTGGCGATTTTTGCCTAAGTCTTTTATGAAATAATTTTGCCTTTGCAAACCTAAAACCCTAAGTCTTTTTCTGTGAGAAACAAGAGAGAGCAGCCGAATCTTATCAAGCTTCAAACCACCAAGCTTGTGGCGATTCTTCACCTCCATTCCATCCACCGATTTGCCTTGAGAGTGATACACATCCAGCAAGCCAAATCCCATAGCTATCCACCTCCATCCACTGTTCTTGTTGAGAGAGATACACATCCAGCAACAAGGATCCATCCCCCATACTTCTATCCTTCTTTCGTTTTGTTTTATCTTTCATCATATAGTTCTAGCTTTTTCCATTCATTATAAAAACTCATAAAAAGTCATATTTGCTTCTGTTCTTCATTGATCATATTGTTTTCTTCCTGTTCCTTATTTTGATTCATAAAAACTCATAAAAATAGTGTCCTTTTGTTTCAGGAACCAGATCGGCCAACTCCCAACCCATCGCGACCGTCTAGCCGTCCCATAGCCGTCCGTCCGTCCTGTCCAGTCCGAGTTCTCGAACCTCAGACTGTCCGTCCGTGCAGACTGCTTCCCGGCCTGTATCATTTTGGTATCAGAGCTCAAAGCTCCTAAACCTTCGGTTGTATCCTATCCTTGTTACCTTTGTTAATTGTTTGGTTCATCATCTTGTCTTTAAAAAAAAAAAAAATTGCATTTGTTCTTGCTGTTCTTGGCGAGTTCAAACTTGTTTCTTTCCTGCATATCTTTTGATCCGTTTTTGTGCATTCTCCATTCTAGTAATCTGTTTTTGGCATCCATCGATTTCACTTTCCTTTTTGATCGGATTTCCATTTAATTGCATTTAATTTTTTCTTGGCTTGCACTTCAAGTTTTTCCATATTTAAAAAAAAAAAAAAAAAAAGATTGCACTTGCCTATTTTTAAACTTTCGATTTTTTACAAAAAAAAAAGAAGATTTACATTCATTGCATATCATAGTTAAATACCTTTCCCTTTTTCTTTTACCCTTGCAAATCACTCTTTCTTTTCCTCTCTTGTCGCAGGAGACATGGGAGACCTAAATGGAGCACCCACACAAGCCGAGATCAATGCTCAGCTGATGGCTAACCATGCTGAACTCCAAGCCGCACTGGCTACTGTGACTGAGCAGCTGGCTCAGATAGCAGGAAGGGATCGAGCTAATGTCCCACGGCCAAGGAGGAGAAACCAACCCTTCCAGAAGAACAACAGTCCCAATCCAGTGAGGACAACTCGGACACTGACCGTACCGAACCAGAAGAGCCGCGGCGTGAACGAGCCGGACGTGGGAACCGACGGGAGTATCGGGTCCAAGGCGATGCAAGCCCGGTCCGAAGGAGATTCCGAGACGATGAAGTAGCTTGGCAAGGAGGCAAGGATCTCAAACTTACTCCTCCACCTTTGCTGGAAAGGTTGACCCGGACGCCTACATTGAATGGGAGAGGCGCATGGAGTACATCTTTGAGTACTACCGCTATACCGAGGCCAAGAAGATCGCCTTAGCCGCAGCCCAACTGACGGACAATGCCCTAACCTGGTGGGACAGGGAAGTAGCCGAGGTTGGCAGGGTCTATAGGATTGAGACTTGGGATGAGATGCGAGCTAAGCTCCGTGCAAGGTATATTCCCTCATACTATCAGCGGGACTTACTAAAACGTTTTCGCAAGTTGTCTCAGGGTACTAGGTCCGTAGAGGAGTACTTTGAGGAGTTTGAGGCTCTCAAGAACAAGCTCAGGACGCGCGAGACCGAAGAGGTTATGATGGCTCAGTTCTTGGAAGGCCTTCAAGACCGCATCGCTCGCAAGGTGGAGAGGCAGACCTACGTCAACTTCAATGATCTCCTCCACTATGCCATCCAGGCCGAGCAGCACATTAAAAGGAAGAACGCCTCTAGTGCCAGGAACAAGACGCCATGGGCTTCAACCGGATCCAAGGGGGCTGAGAAGAACAAATCCATTGAAGTGGAAAACCGGTTCAAGAAGAGCCAAACCGACCAGTCCAAACCAGGTTCATCCGAACCAGGTAAGGGACAAACACAAGCTCAAAGAACTCGTGATATTACTTGTTTCAAATGTCAGGGGAAGGGGCACTACGCCAGGGACTGTCCGAACAAGCGTGTCATGATCCTTAAGGCAGACGGCGAGTATGAGTCCCAAGACGAGGCCGATGTAGAGATGGCTGACTCAGGAGACGAGATAGTGGACTATGCTGAAACTGGTGAGCTACTGGTGGTCAGACGAGCTCTCAGTGCTCTCTTTGATCCAGAAACCGTCCAACGAGAGAACATCTTCCATACTAGATGTAGCGTGGAAGGCAAGGTATGTAGTCTAATTATTGATGGTGGCTCTTGCACTAACGTGGCCAGCAGGTACCTTGTTGAGAAGTTAGGACTAGCAAAGTTGCCACACCCCAGGCCATACAAGCTCAAGTGGCTCAATGATGAGACGGAGCTTAAAATCTCGGAGCAAGTTGTTGTTTCCTTTTGTATTGGTAAGTACCAGGACCAGGTGAAGTGTGATGTGGTTCCTATGCAAGCCGGTCATCTACTGTTAGGGAGGCCTTGGCAGTTTGACAAGGAGACTATTCACCATGGGAGGACTAACATCTACAGCTTTACCCACAACAACAAGAAGCACAGCCTGGCTCCTCTCAGTCCACAAGAGGTGTACGAGATGCAGAGGGCCATGGATCAGTCTGGATTGTTTAGTAAAACTAACCTTTACATCTCTTCTAGTAAATTGATTAAATCATTGCAGCAAGACACACAGGTGCTACTAATGGTTTTCAAGGAAGGTTGTTTTGCAGGTTTTGAGGCACCAGATTGTCCAGCTGAGATGCAAGGACTAATGGACCAGTACAAGGACGTGTTCCCTGAAGAGATACCAGCCGGCTTACCACCCCTCCGAGGCATCGAACATCAGATAGACTTTGTGCCAGGCGCCCCACTTCCAAACCGAGCCGCATACCGAGTCAATCCGGAGGAGGCTAAGGAGCTGGAGAGACAGGTCCAAGACCTCATGGACAAGGGATACATTCGAGAGAGTCTCAGCCCATGTGCAGTACCCGTCCTATTGGTGCCTAAGAAGGATGGAACATGGCGTATGTGTGTTGATTGCCGAGCCATCAACAACATCACCATAAAATATCGGTACCCCATTCCTAGACTTGATGATATGTTAGATGAACTGAGTGGTTCCACCGTGTTTTCCAAGATTGATCTTAGGAGTGGCTATCACCAAGTTCGGATGAAG
Source organism: Brassica napus (assembly GCF_020379485.1). Classification (NCBI taxonomy): domain Eukaryota; kingdom Viridiplantae; phylum Streptophyta; class Magnoliopsida; order Brassicales; family Brassicaceae; genus Brassica; species Brassica napus. Next base: position 84,000 of record NW_026014567.1, read on the forward strand.
GAGGGAGACGAGTGGAAGACTGCTTTCAAGACCAAGCAAGGCTTGTATGAGTGGCTGGTGATGCCCTTTGGTCTTACCAACGCCCCTAGTACCTTCATGAGGCTTATGAACGAGGTTCTAAGGCCTTACATTGGTAAATTTGTGGTTGTCTATTTTGATGACATATTGATCTATAGTCAGTGCTTATCCGATCACATTAGTCATGTAGAACAGGTTTTGAAGGCTCTCAGGCAGGAAGGACTCTTTGCCAATCTCAAGAAGTGTGTATTTTGCACTGACCAGTTAATATTTTTAGGCTTTGTTGTGAGTTCACAGGGTTTGAAGGTCGATGAGGAGAAGATCAAGGCCATCCAAGACTGGCCCACACCGACCACTATTGGGCAAGTCCGAAGTTTCCATGGCCTAGCCAGCTTCTATAGGCGGTTTGTCAAGGACTTCAGCACCATTGCTGCACCCATGACCTCAGTGATCAAGAAGAATGTATCCTTTGTTTGGGGCCCTGCCCAAGAGGAGTCTTTCAACAAGCTTAAATATAGTTTAACTCATGCACCCGTTCTTACACTCCCTGATTTTAATAAAACTTTTGAGATTGAGTGTGATGCATCAGGTACAGGCATTGGAGCTGTCCTCACTCAAGGGGGCCGACCAGTGGCATTCTTTAGTGAGAAACTGAGTGGAGCTGCCCTCAACTACCCAACCTATGACAAAGAGCTATACGCTCTAGTAAGGTCCCTTGAAACTTGGCAGCATTACCTTTTGTCTAAGGAATTTGTTATTCATACAGATCATGAGACACTTAAGCACTTGAGGGGACAGACCACACTCAAGAAGAGGCACGCCAGATGGCTCGAGTTCGTGGAGACCTTTCCCTATGTGATCAAGTACAAGAAGGGCAAGGACAATGTGGTGGCCGATGCACTGTCCCGGAGACACACTCTCATTGTGACCATGGAGGCCAAGATCATGGGTTTCGAACATATTAAAGAATCTTATGCCACTGA
>NW_026014567.1:110000-115000 GCF_020379485.1 Brassica napus
GTCCAACTTGTAGGCCACCATCCCAACTCTTTCAATGACCTTGAACGGCCCCAAGTATCTCGGGTCTAACTTCCGTCTCCCGGAAATTCGGACTCGTCCTTTGAAGGTAATCATTTTGAGATACACCAAATCACCTACTTGAAACTCGAGATCTTTCCTTCTTCGATCTGCATAGTTCTTTTGGCGATCTTGTGCCTGTCTCATCTTGTCCCTCAAGAACTTGATCTTTTCGGTTGTCTCTTCGACAATCTCCGGACCAATCATGCTGCGTTCCCCAACTTGGGTCCAGCATAGGGGTGTCCTGCATGGACGCCCATACAGAGCTTCGTATGGCGACATGCCAATACTACTATGGAAACTATTGTTGTAAGCAAATTCTACCAGAGGTAGATGTTTCTCCCAGGAATCACCCCAGTCTAGAACACATGCTCGCAACATATCTTCCAATGTCTGGATCGTACGTTCAGACTGTCCATCCGTCTGTGGGTGATAGGCTGTACTCATGTTCACCCTTGTTCCTAAGGCCTTTTGGAAAGCCTTCCAGAAGTAAGATGTGAACCTTGAATCCCTATCCGAGACTATGCTTGCCGGCACACCATGTAGACGGACGATCTCATCAATATACTTACGTACAATCTGATCTACCCCATCCGACTTCTTGATGGCCAGGAAGTGTGCTGATTTGGTTAGTCGATCAACCACAACCCAAACCGCATCCTTCTTATTCCTCGTGGTAGGGAACCCGGTCACAAAGTCCATTGTGATGTGATCCCATTTCCATTCCGGAATAGGCAAGCTTTGTAATAACCCACTAGGCACCTGATGTTCTGCTTTGATGAGTTGGCAAGTGGAACACTTGGCCACCCATTCCGCTACATCTGCCTTCATACGGATCCAATGATAGAATTTCTTAAGGTTCTGGTACATCTTGGTCGCCCCAGGATGAACCGAGAATCTGGACTTATGAGCTTCCCTCATAATCTCTTCCTTTAGACTCCTATCATTAGGAACACTGATCCGACCGTTTACTAGGATGGTACCATCCTTTGCGATCTGGTACTCCGTCCTATCATTCTGAGCAACCTTATTCAGGTTCTCGTCCTGACCTTGAGCCAACCGGATTCGAGTAAGCAGGTCGGCTTGGTTAACCGCCTCCAACCCCAAAGCTTCGGTTGTCGTAGTCAGCACATTCAGCCGCAGAGCACGGACCATACCGTCCAGGTCGTCCGCCTCCCGTTCGGCCGATACATCAGCCCTCTTCCGGCTCAAAGCGTCTGCTACCAGATTAGCCTTTCCCGGATAGTAGGTGATGTCCAAATCGTAGTCAGCTACGAATTCCATCCACCTCCTCTGCCTTAAGTTTAACTCAGGCTGGGTGAATATATACTTAAGACTCTTATGGTCCGTAAGTATCTGAACTTTGGCGCCATACAAGTATGATCGCCAAATCTTTAAGGCGAATACTACCGCAGCCATTTCGAGATCATGGGTGGGGTAGTTTCCCTCATGTTTCCTCAATTGCCTGGACGCATAGGCAATGACTTTCCCATGCTGGGTCAATACGCAACCTAGTCCAGTGATGGACGCGTCCGTATAGACCACATATGGTTGGTCGGCCTCCGGAAGCACTAGGACGGGTGCGCTAGTCAGCATGTTCTTAAGTGCGGAGAAACATTCCTCACACTCTTCAGCCCATGTGAACTTAACGTCCTTCCCAGTCAACCGCGTCATAGGCTGAGCCAAGCTTGCGAATCCTTTCACAAACTTCCTATAGTAACCTGCCAGCCCTAAGAAGCTTCTGACTTCCGTAGCACTGCGTGGTCGGGGCCAATCCTTGATTGCCCTGATCTTCTCTGGATCCACCGAGATGCCCTGATCGGAAACAATATGGCCGAGGAACCCAATACTCTTCTGCCAAAAGCTACATTTACTGAGTTTAGCATAGAGTTTGTGTTCTCGTAATCGTTCCAGCACGGCTCTCAAGTGTTTCTTATGAGATTCCTCATCCTTGGAATAAATTAGGATATCATCAATGAAGATGATCACGAATTCATCCAAGAAATCTCGGAACACGCTGTTCATCATTTTCATGAAAGCGGCAGGTGCATTGGTCAGACCGAACGGCATCACTACGAACTCGTAATGACCGTACCTGGTCCTAAATGCCGTCTTCCTAATATCATTTGGCTCTATAGGGATCTGATGATACCCTGAAGCCAAATCAATCTTGGAAAACCACTTGGCTCCTTTGAGTTGATCCAACAGTTCGTCTATCCTGGGCAACGGGTACTTGTTCTTCACAGTGACCCTGTTCAACCCTCGATAGTCGATGCACAGACGCATGCTACCATCCTTCTTTCTCACGAAGAGGACTGGTGCACCCCAAGGGGAGCTACTTGGCCGTATGAACCCCTTGTCAAGCAATTCTTCCAATTGCTTCTTTAGCTCGGCCATCTCGGCCGGAGCCATCCGGTACGGACTCTTGGACAGCGGAGCTGTCCCTGGCTCTAGTTCAATCGTAAATGGATCCGACCTATCAGGGGGGACACCCTGAGGTACCTGGAACACATCTGGGAATTTCGACACCAACGAATCCTCTGAAAGGTCTTTCAGACAGACAGAACTGCCCGGCTCTGTAGTTGTAATTGTAGCCAAAAAGGACTGACAACCCTGTTCCAACATCCGAATCGCTCGAACTGCTGAAACCACTACTTTCTCTTGAGCCGGACACAGACATTGGTACTGGATCGGTCGAAGCCCAGTCTCCAATTGCACACGACCTTTATGGCAATCGAGAGTGGCCCGATACTTTCCCAACCAGTCCATACCTAGGATCACTTCGTGATTCTTTAGGTGGACACAGACTAAATCCACAGGGAATACCTTTCCCTGTATTGACACTGGGATATTTGACATGAGACCTAGTGAGTTCATGGCTTGCCCTCCGGCCGCCCTCACTATCCCAAAATTATCTCCAGCGTCCAGACAGAACAGACCCTTTCCGACCAGTCCCGGACTCACAAAACTATGTGTAGCCCCTGTGTCGAAAAGTACGTGGGTTTCCACACCACCAATCATGAGGGTTCCTAACAGAGACCCTCATCAGAATCCCCTAGACATTCTAGGTTCCATACCAAGCATTTTCTACTTGAATGTAAAAAGAAAAATTTAGGAATTACCAGAGATCGAATCAAACGATCCAGAAGCGCCGTCGTCCCGGGATAGCTCATACACCCTTGGTGTTGTGGTCGGCCTACTCTGGGTCGACTTGCCTGTGTCTCCACGGCCCTTCCCTTGTCCTCCTTGTAGCTTAGGACAATCTGACTTGTAGTGTCCAGTCTTGCCACATAGGAAGCAAGTCACGGAGCCGCTGCCACTGGACTGGTCTGAGAATCGGTTTGGTCGAGTGCAGTTTTGGATCGTGTGATCCATGCTGCCACATCGCACACAAGCCCCCATGGCCTTCCAGCACTCACCGGGATGATTCTTTCCACACTTGGGACATGTAGGTCGGCCACCAGAGGTCTTACCTCCGTCCACCTGGTCCCACTTCCTCTTTTTATCATTTGTTTTGCCCGACGGGCCAGACTGTGACTTAGCCTTAAGCTTAGCTTCTTCAGCCAAGTTAGACTCTAGCAAAGCCACCCGTTCCACCAGTTCCCCGACGGTGTTGAAAGTGCGGATCGAGCAATGGGTCTTCAGTTCGGGCCTTAGGCCTCGGATGAACCTACGGACCTGGACTGCCTCGTCCTCCAGCTCTCTTCCAACAAACCGTCTGAGCCGGTTGAATTCTTCTTCGTACTCCCGTACGGTCCTGCGGCCTTGGGCCAAATCTAGAAACTGAGCTTCCAGACGATCCCAAGCCTCAGCAGGGAAGTATTTGCGGTTGAATTCAACTTCAAAATCCGCAAAACTTTCCAGACTCCCATTGGTGCGCTTGTCCACCGCAAGCCACCAGTTATGCGCGTCCCCTTCCAGGAAGTGAACCGCAATGTCGCGTCTGTAATCCACTGGACAGCGAGTTGATTGAAAGTTTCGGACCAACCTACTCCTCCACTCGTCTGCCACAATAGGGTCGGTGCTACCGGAGAAATGCTTCGTACCCAACCGGGATAAATGTTGAAGCAGACTCAGATAGTCCACCTTCTTTCCAGACTTTTCCGGTGGATCGATCTCGATCACCTCGACCGTTTCCACAACTGGACCATTGGTGTTGGGGGTGGTCGTAGCCACAGGCGTAGCCTGGCCAACCGAGGAGTTCACTAGTGGCGTGAACAGTTGCGCCATGGCCGCAACCTGAGTCCCCATTACCTTCATGGCCTCTAACAAGTCCTCTTTGGACAGTGTTGCGGGCACATTAGCCGTTCCATCGGCCATTCTCTCATGCTGGTCACCATCGCGGTTAGCGTTCGAGGATTCCACTTCCTCGTCACTCTCCCGATGTTCCTGACCATCCTGTTGCGTCCCCGTAAGATTAGCCTGATCAGTTGGCAACACGTCTCTAGTGTCAGCTGCGGCCGGATCGGTTTGCAATCCGGATAGATTGGTCCCGTCCATGGCCGCTTGACTAGACTGACCGGCTGTTTTCTTACTCTTTCGGGACTTTCCCGATCTGCTTTTTCCAGCCTAAGGATTCAGACAATGTTAGTACGAAACACACTAACATAAACAAAACAAAACAATCCCTAGACTAAGCAATCAAACCTCACCGTGAGACCTAATCAGCTGGCTGCGTGTGTGTGTGTGGACTGCCTAACCCAACTATCCTAGAATCAAGCATGCTCTGATACCAACTTGTAAGACCCGAACCCTGGCCTCTCGACCTGATGGAGTCCGCAGGCTTACTTATTAATTTCTTTGCTCGTTTGATCCATTTTGATGTCTATTAGTTACTAAGTCATATTCGAATATGAGGTTCATAAACAAAGGAACAGATTGCACAGCGGAATAACAATGTATAAACTTTGTATTACTTAGAAACATGAGATTCAATACACAAC
>NW_026014567.1:130000-135000 GCF_020379485.1 Brassica napus
TATACGCCTGAGTTCAATACTCATGTAGTGTTAGACACTTAGACTATACAAGTATCATTAATCGATCGACCAACAATCAAACAAGAACATGATCGGCCAACCAATGATACCGCATAGCTTTAATATCCACCACCCTTCACAAGCAATCACTCAAACACATACAGGCCAACGTCAGGCCTACACTAACGAAATACACATCAAGCCTAATCCGGTACCTAAACCAGACTTAGGACTTAATGTCAGAACCTGCAAGCAAATCAATCAACCACAAACACAATCACAATAATAACTATGAGTATCTACGACTCGATCTAACTCGTAACACCGTATATCGGTGTTACGCTAACTCGAGGGTTCCATAACCCTCTACGACACTCTAACACAACACTCTAACACAACACTCTAACCTGGGCCCTGGTGACTTAGTGTTCCTCCTCTATCCTCGGCAATATCCTATCTCCCTACCACAAAGGCCAGAAGAAGGAACTTTCAACCGAACGCGGCCCACAGTACGTTCGGGTCACCGCGCGACAGCCCCAGTACGTTCGGGCCACTGCCGGTTGTCACACGACGATTGCGGCCCACAGTACGTTCGGGTCACCGCAAGACAGCCCACAGTACGTTCGGGTCACTGCCGGTCACTACCCCGTCGTGCAACCACTCAGCCATAGGCCATGACCCCGTCTCTCTGAGTGTTCTCGATCCAGCGAATAAGGGGTTTCCTTAAACCCACTGGGTACGAGGTCGAGGAAACACTAATCCACCTCAAACATGCCTAGCATTGTGGGTTACACAAATGCTATATGGCCAATACACTCTAACTCTACAACACTAACAACAATATCATCACTAAACAACTCAACCAGTTAGTCACTCCCTTACCAAGAGCTGACTAACCTCAATCAACAAGCATTAATTAACAAGCAAGCATTTAATTAAATCTACTCAATCAAACCGTTACCCAGATAGTTCGGCCTCCTGCTACGACACTATCTTTAAAGATAACGGGAACCTGCACTCAACCATACCAACACGCAAGAATAGAAAACATGATGCATCCTATTCTTAGTCCTAATCAGGTTATCAACTCAGTCTTAATTCAATTCATCTCAGCTTAGCCCTTGCTAAACTGAGTCCGGTTCCATAAATAAAAATAACCCTAGGACTCTATCATGCATTAGTGTGATATTACTACTCTATATGCAGACTCGATCTACCCTAAATTCCAAGTGGAATTCAAACAAACCAACTCACAGTGTTCTAGGCGAGAAGCTGCTGGTTGATCGGAGAGGACTTGGCCAAAACCCAAGGGACGCCTTGACTGGACTGGACTGGACTGATCTTGACTTGTACAGAACCTCCCCTGATACTGGTCTGGACTGAACTCAACTCGAACAGCACCTTCCTTAGCTTCTGAACAATTCTTCCGAAATCTGAACAGAGTATCGAACCATAACCCCAACTGAACTGAAACCATGGAACTGAACTGATCTTGGACAGCACCTCCACTTGATCATCAAAGAATATGAGTAGAGTGGACAGATTGACTTGGGCAGAGCTTCCGCATAACAATTGCAGAAATTCTTCGATTGGACAGAACTTCGCTTCTTGGTGAAGTATCGATCTTCGGAACTCAGCTACACTCTCTTTCTCTCTCTCTCTAACCACGTTGACTTGCTTCCCATCTGAATTGATATTCAATTGGTTGATCTTAAGTTGGCCAGAACCTTCCCTAGGCGCTGACTTGAAATCAGTAGAATAACTGTTCTTGAAAACTGCCGAAAAGACTCGAAAACGATCGAAACTCGAACTTTCTTTCTCTAGCTTTCTCTCTCACGTTTTTCTCTGAGTTTAAGGTGTGCTGGATGGTTTGAAATGAGCTGGGGTCGTGGGGTTTATATAGGATGCAGAAACCAATCAGAAACAAGCCGTGTGGCAGCCCGTGTGTCGCTTCGCATGGCTCCGGACGCATGCGTCGCGGCACCTCGTGCTCCACATGTCTGATGGCATGACCAGGACATCATGCAGAGTGACACCATGCCCTCCAGATGTCTGATCCACGGCCTGACCTCATCCAGAATGACACTCAGCGCACACATGTCGCTCAGCATGCTCCGATCGCAGGTTTCGCGGCACCTCGTGCTTCTGGGTGTCAATCAGCATGCTGTGCTCTCCTGGGCTTCAACACCTCCTGCTTCCCTTGCCACATACCATGCCAGGCAGGTTACATCACGTCCTTATCTCATAGATAAGGCCAGCTCGAGCTTCTCGGTCCATTCGACTGATTTCGACCCTTCCGGTGAATTTTCGTTCTTGATGGAAAATATTTCCCAAGCCTCCGGCTTCCTCGAAAAATCGATAATACCAAAATTAGGGTTTTCGCCCAACTTCGGGTTTTCCCGTCGTGCTTTAATCCCGTCGTGCTTGCTTCCCGTCCTGCTTAATTCCCGTCCTGCTTCCGACTTATAATGTCTTCAGAATAATATTTTACTGATACGAAGATATTCCGAGAAAACTTCGTGATGAAGAAATGTCAGTCTTCAAAAACGTCGAGCTTCTAAACCGTCGTGCTTCCAAAAATGTTATGCTTCCAAAACATCCTTCTGATCAATCTAACACTTTTCTAACCATGGTAGAGCAGCTTATCTCAACTCATGCTTCACTCACGATTCATTCTTCGACCTTCTCGTACTTCAAATTTCCCGATCGATCTGTATTGCCCGCGACTCAACCACAAAGATACTCGACCATTCTCTCTCTCTTTTTTTTTTTTTTTTTAACGGGTTTCTACATTCTCCCCCCCTTAATAGAATTCGTCCTCGAATTCTTAGTTGTCCAATGGCTCAGCTTCACGACATGTTCATCCCCTTGATGAAAATTTCTCCTTGGATCACTTGTCTCGCGGTCTTGATCACTTGATGTGCTTCTTTATCGGTTTGCCCTTGGTTTCCTCCTCTCGGTTTCTCTGGTCTCCACCCAAACTTCTGGTTCTGAACTCACTCCGTCTTGATACATCTCAAAGCATTCCTTTAGTCCTGAATCCGTCCTTCACTTCTTGATTTCCCATGCTTCACTCATTCTTAACTCATCTCCATATCGCTTCACTCTCATGCTGAATTCATCTTCATATTGCTTCACCGTATCTACTGCTCTCCCATGAGTCTCCTTCTCAAAGTTACCACAAAACTCTTCACTTGATGAATACTGAATCGTCTTCTTGCATTTACTCTGCCATAACGCGCACCATCTTTGCTTCTGATCACTGAAACCTTTCTTTTCCCAAAACTGATGAAGTCCTTTCTCAACGAAATCTTGCTCATACTTGTCCAGTCCATACCACTGTCCAGTCCCTCTGAATCTCTCTCTCTTCACTTTGGGTTTTTAGCCTTGAACTCTTTTCACTTTAAGGTTTCCATTCCTTAAAGTTCCGATCAACGAACACACAAGCTGCAACTCAAAAGAACACTTCACATGCAAGTTAGTAGACAACTAATCCCAATAGTCTACTAAGAACAACCTAGCAATGCTAACCAGCAACCTAACAGTTCTACCCAAGTAACCTAACAGTTCTAGATTCCACTATCTCAATCCTAATTCCTAAAACAATAATCCTAAGCTGGACGTGACCGGTTTACCTAATGCCTTTTGTGACTCTTTTTGACTCGAAAAATATTTGAAAACCGATTAAATCATGAGTTCCGGAAGCATGGACGAAACCATGCTCTGATACCACCTCTGTAACACCCCCGAACCGTCCTAGACATATGGTCGATCAACCGGCCAACAATCAAACAAGAACATGACCGATCGACCGTCCAACACCCAGGGTTAGAGATGAATGAGCCAACCGGCCAGCCAACAATCAAACAAGAACATGACTGACCGTCCAACCCAACACCATGGTCCGGAAGCGCTACGTGACGGGTTAGGGATGATCCGGTCAGAGTCACAAACTTTTACTCCACGACCTAGACCAGTTCATCCACTAACTCGTCCCGCTGCGTCAAGGCATAAGGCTTTGCAACCCGTACCTAGAGTTAGCGTTTTCCGTTAGATCGAGGCCTAAGGCTTTTCAACCCGTACTACGACCTAACGTTGTGTTAGACCGGACTAGTCAAATATCAGAGTACTCATGAAGCGCATATAAAACAATTACTTTATTTATTCGAGAAATATCCATACATTGATATAATTCGAGACCGGTCCCGGCCTAATGCCAAATCGAGTCAACTAAACACAAATCCACAATACCGTTTACAAAAGGCATGAAAATCTACACCGGCGGTCCTAACGTCCAGCACCAAGCTATCCGATCATCCTTACCTAAAGCGACCTGCAAAAAGGACAACGGAGTTGGATGAGTAACCTAATGTTACTCAGTGAGCTGGCGGCCTCTACCCGCAACCTAGACTCTAACCCGGACAACCCAAAATAACAATCAATCTAGCCCTAGCATGCAATAAAAGCTAAGGCTAAGCAAACCGTTACTAAGTTAGACTTGGCCTCCTGCCATGATCTAGCTTCAAGTAACGGGAACCTGCATTAAAACAAGTCAACAAGCAATCCCTAGTTAACCATATATACGCCTGAGTTCAATACTCATGTAGTGTTAGACACTTAGACTATACAAGTATCATTAATCGATCGACCAACAATCAAACAAGAACATGATCGGCCAACCAATGATACCGCATAGCTTTAATATCCACCACCCTTCACAAGCAATCACTCAAACACATACAGGCCAACGTCAGGCCTACACTAACGAAATACACATCAAGCCTAATCCGGTACCTAAACCAGACTTAGGACTTAATGTCAGAACCTGCAAGCAAATCAATCAACCACAAACACAATCACAATAATAACTATGAGTATCTACGACTCGATCTAACTCGTAACACCGTATATCGGTGTTACGCTAACTCGAGGGTTCCATAACCCTCTACGACACTCTAACACAACACTCTAACACAACACTCTAACCTGGGCCCTGGTGA
>NW_026014567.1:157500-167500 GCF_020379485.1 Brassica napus
GTTATGGCCGGTTTAGTGGAATTTGGCCGAGTTCTAGGTGAAGGAGGCCGGTTCTGTCTAATCTGATTGTGGATTCTTCTTAGTTGGGAATTATCAGTAATTGTCATGAATTTTATTTAGTTTTTGGAGATGTATTAAAAATGGCCAGAAATGGGATTTAGCCTTGGTCGTTTGTGGTTCAGTGTGATTGATGGGTTAGATCACATTGGATCAGTCTGGCCGTGTGTTAAATGGTTGTTTGGGATGTCTTAGTTGATGTCCTGAGTATGGCCGAGTGCTTTGTTGACTGATCGGTTAGCTTAGAGAACTTAGTTTAAGGGAACCAAACCATGCAATGTTAGATGAGCTTACTAGGGTATCGGTTTGTTATGTACTTATGTTGTTGTGTTGTGTGTGTGTTGTGGTTTCAGGATCGGACCAGGACCGTGGCAAGGCCAAGGAACCGTGAGGACTTAGCTGTGGATGGATGTGTGGGTTATGGGATAGTATTGTATTATGACTTATGACTTAGCCTATTGTGCAACTGACTGATTGTATGGATCACATGTTTATATTTATACAATGAATGTTTTCTCTTGTCTATCTGGTCGTGCATTGATTGAATGAACCTCAAGATTTCGAAAATGACTTAGTGAATATGGAACTTTAAAACTGATGGAACTTAGAAACATGGTTTAGGTAAGGCACGGACCTAGTGGGACCTAAGGGTCAGGTTCGGGTCTTACAAGTTGGTATCAGAGCGGAGTTGATTCTAGGATTTGTTTGGGTTTGGGTTAGTCACCACACATCCGGCTGGTTCTCATGGTAAGGTCTGGTCGTTTTGCTTAGCCTTAGGGATTGTTGTGATTTATTTTGTTATATCATGTGAGCTGACATGATTGTTTACATGTGTTGAATCCCAAGGGTGGAAAAAGCAAGTCCAGATCTCGGAAGGGTAAGGATGGAGCTGGGGCATCCGGTCCAGTGGGTGCAGATGATGTGAATCTGGCCGCAACATTGCCAATCCAAGCGGATGGGGTTAATGTTGGGACTGGATTGCCTTCGGTTCAGCTCAACCCTACTGAGGTTCGTGTGGATGGAGCTGAGTTCCAGCTGGAACATGAGCCAGAACGAGCTGATGGAGCTAATGGAGCTGATGGGAATGGACGGCAGCAACAGGATGGGCTGGAAGGTGAAGGCGAATCTTCACAGACTGGCCGTCTTGGTGACCGTAATGGGGCTGCGGACGGCAGGGCAGCTGGTCCGGTGAACCAGGCTGCGGAACCATCCATGCATGAGGTTCTGGAGGTCATGAGAGCTATGAGTACTCAAATGTTGGCTTTGACTCAGGCGTTTACACCTTTGGGTCAGGACATACCGACTCATACTGCTATTCCTATAAGGAACCAGCAGGCTGGCCGAGCAGCAGCAGCTCCGGTAGCTGGTGGAGCAGCTCCGGTTCATGGGGAACAGGAAGCTGAGGTGATTGAGATTGACCCCCCAGCTAGGGCGACCAGGAAGGTGGATTACTTGAAGGTGCTGGAGCACATCACTCGTATGGGCACTAAACACTTTGCTGGAAGTGTTGACCCTCTTGAGGCGGATGAGTGGAGGAGCAGGTTGGCTCGTAACTTCAGCTCAAGCCGCTGCCCAGAGGACTACCAGAAGGACATTGCGGTTCACTTCTTGGAGGGAGATGCCCACAACTGGTGGTTGGCTCTTGACAAGCGCACCAATGGTACCATAGAGCGCTTTGAGGACTTTGAGGTTGAGTTCAACCACAAGTACTTCCCAGCTGAGGCATGGGACCGTTTGGAAGCTAAGTTCCTGGACTTGGTTCAGGGACGCAGGACGGTACGTGAGTACGAAGAAGAGTTCAACCGACTCAGGCGCTATGTGGGTAAGGAGTTGGAGGACGAGGCAGTTCAGGTTCGCCGGTTCATCAGAGGCCTTAGGGCTGAACTCCGGACCTATTGCTCAGTCCGTACCTTCTCCACTGTGTCTGAGCTGGTTGAGAGGATGGCCTTGCTTGAGGTCAACCTTGCGGATGAGCATAAGCAGAAGGTCAAAAGTGTGGTGGTGGCTTCAAGCCAGAGTGGTGACCGGAAGAGGAAAAGGGACCAGGCTGAAGAGGGTAAAACCTCAAGTGGTAGGCCTGTGTGTCCCAAGTGTGGCCGACACCATGGAGGTGAATGTTGGAGAGCAATGGGAGCTTGTCTTCGATGTGGTAAGATGGATCACTCAGCTCGGGACTGTCCTAGACAGGAGCAAGGAGCTGGTGGTGATACCAGGACTTGCCACTACTGTGGAAAGAAGGGACATCTCCGTAAGGATTGTCCCAAGTTAGCAGCCGGGTCGAGCAAGGGCCGTGGTGAGGGCAACAAGCCAGACCAGAACCGCGGTCAGACCTCTGCACCCCGCGTCTATGAGCTGTCCAAGGATGAGGACAAGGCTGGACCATTCCTCGCGATCACTGGTAATGTGTCTGATCTTATTCTTTCCAATTCAGTAGAATTGCATGGTATGGAACCTAGGACGGTTAGATACTTAGTTTGGGTCATGTGTAGGGACCCTAAGTATTGGTGGTGTGGAAACACATGTACTTTTCGATACTGGAGCTACACATAGTTTTGTGAGTCCAGGGATGCTCGGAAAGGGGTTGTTCCAGTTGGGAACGGGGGATTGTCCTGGGGTAGTGAATGCGGCCGGTGGGCAAGTGATGCATTCGCTAGGGGTGATTCAGGACGTCCCAGTAATGATCCAGGACAGGGTCATGCCTGTGGATCTTGTGGTAGTCCACCTAAAGAATCACGAGGTGATCTTGGGTATGGACTGGCTTGGAAAGTATCGGGCCACTCTTGACTGTCACCGGGGGCGTGTGCTTTTTGAGAGTGGGTGTGGGGCTCCGATCAGGTTCCAAGGTATACGTCCGATCTCTGGATGCTTGGTGGTGTCAGCTATCCATGTTGAGAGGATGCTGAGGAAGGGTTGTGAGGCTTATCTGGCCACAATCGCCACTAAGGAGGTCGTAGGGGGTGGTGACCCGGAGGGAATACCGCTGGTTGGTGAGTTCCAGGATGTGTTTAGGGCGCTACAGGGCATTCCCCCTGATAGGTTGGATCCATTCATAATAGAACTCGAACCAGGGACGGCCCCATTATCCAAAAGTCCCTACAGAATGGCTCCTGCCGAGATGGCCGAGCTTAAGAAGCAACTTGAAGAGTTGCTGGATAAGGGTTTCATACGGCCTAGTGTGTCACCCTGGGGAGCACCAGTCCTCTTTGTGAAGAAGAAGGATGGTAGCTTCAGATTGTGTATTGACTATCGAGGGTTAAACCGGGTGACTGTGAAGAACAAGTACCCATTGCCTCGGATAGATGAGTTGTTGGATCAGCTCAAGGGTGCAAAATGGTTTTCTAAAATCGATTTGGCTTCAGGGTATCATCAGATTCCCATTGAACCAAATGATGTAAGGAAGACAGCCTTCCGAACCAGGTATGGCCACTATGAGTTTGTGGTCATGCCATTTGGATTAACCAATGCACCAGCAGCTTTCATGAAGATGATGAACAGCATATTCAGGGATTTCCTGGATGAGTTTGTAATCATCTTCATTGATGATATCTTGGTCTACTCCAAGACCAAAGAGGATCATGAGAGACATCTAAGAGCAGTGTTGGGACGATTGAGGGAACAACAGCTCTATGCCAAATTGAGCAAGTGCAGTTTTTGGCAAAGAAGTGTTGGGTTCCTGGGTCACATTGTATCCGACCAAGGTGTCTCCGTGGACCCGGAAAAGATTAAGGCCATACAAGAATGGCCTAGACCTAAGAGTGCAACTGAAGTCAGGAGCTTTCTAGGTCTGGCCGGTTATTACAGGAAGTTTGTCAAGGGGTTTGCCAGCTTGGCTCAACCTATGACACAACTGACTGGGAAAGACGTGAGGTTTGTATGGTCTGAGAAATGTGAGGAATGTTTCTCTGCACTTAAGCACATGTTGACAAGTGCACCGGTATTGGTGTTGCCAGAGGCAGACCAACCATATGTGGTTTACACAGACGCCTCCATAACCGGATTAGGATGTGTATTAACCCAACATGGGAAGGTCATCGCTTATGCCTCTAGGCAGTTGAGGAAGCATGAGGGGAACTATCCAACCCACGACCTTGAGATGGCCGCAGTGGTGTTCGCCCTCAAGATATGGCGATCATACTTGTATGGTGCCAAGGTTCAGATTTTGACCGACCACAAGAGTCTCAAGTATATATTCACTCAACCTGAGTTGAATTTGAGGCAAAGGAGATGGATGGAGTTCGTGGCCGATTATGATCTGGATATTGCTTACCATCCAGGTAAAGCAAACCTAGTGGCCGATGCCTTAAGCCGTAGGAGAGCTGAGGTATCAGCCGAGAGGGAAGCAGAGGTGCTGGAAGGGATGGTTAGGACATTGCATTTAAACACACTGGCCAGCGAGGACGAGCCGTTGGGTTTAGAAGCAGTGAACCAGGCTGATCTCCTTACCAGGATCAGGCAAGCACAAAGCTTGGATGAGAACCTCCAGAAGGTTGCTCTGAATGATAAAACCGAGTACCAGGTTGCGAGTGATGGTACGATTTTGGTCCATGGGAGGATCAGTGTTCCGAATGTAAGGGAACTAAAGGAAGAGATTATGAGTCAGTCTCATAAGTCTAAGTTCTCTGTGCACCCGGGACTGAACAAGATGTACAAGGATATCAAGAGGTACTATCATTGGATCCGTATGAAGACGGATGTGGCCGAGTGGGTGGCTAAGTGTCCTACTTGCCAACTCGTCAAGGCTGAGCACCAAGTACCCAGTGGATTACTCCAGAATCTACCTATTCCAGAATGGAAGTGGGATCACATCACCATGGACTTTGTGTCAGGTTTTCCCATGACCAGGAATAGAAAGGATTCGGTTTGGGTAGTGGTGGATCGTCTGACCAAGTCAGCTCTGTTCATACCAATCAAGAAGACTGATGGTGTGGAGCCCTTGGTACAGATTTACATGGATCAGGTGGTACGCCTGCATGGTGTACCAGCCAGTATTGTGTCGGATAGGGACCCTCGGTTCACTTCTTATTTCTGGAAGGCTTTCCAAAAGGCCTTGGGAACAAGAGTGCACATGAGCACAGCCTATCACCCCCAAACGGATGGTCAGTCTGAAAGAACCATCCAGACGTTGGAAGACATGTTAAGGGCTTGTGTCTTGGACTGGGGAAATTCCTGGGAAAGACACTTGCCATTGGTAGAGTTTGCTTACAACAACAGCTTCCATACCAGTATTGGGATGTCGCCCTACGAAGCTTTGTACGGACGGCCCTGCAGGACACCATTATGCTGGACCCAAGTGGGGGAGCGCAGCATGATAGGACCTGAGATAGTGGAGGAGACCACGGAGAAGATTAAGTTCATCCGTGACAAGATGAAGGAGGCACAGGACCGTCACAAGTCTTATGCGGATAAGAGAAGGAAACATGTTGAGTTTGAGGTGGACGACATGGTCTACCTCAAGATGATTACTTTCAGAGGTCGGAAAAGGGTTTCTGGCCGAGGGAAGTTGGATCCAAGGTACTTGGGTCCATTCCGGATCATTGAGAGAGTTGGTTCGGTGGCTTACAAGCTTAACCTACCAACTGAGATGGAAGCATTTCATAATGTATTCCATGTGTCTCAATTGAGAAAATGTCTTTCAGATCAAGACATTGTGATACCGGAAATTCCATCTGATCTAGGCACGAACCTCACCTTGGAGACAAGGCCGGTTCGGATTGTAGACAGGATGGAAAAAGCAATGAGGAACAAGACCATTCAAATGGTCAAAGTCGTGTGGGAATGCAGTGGGCAAGAACAAGTCACTTGGGAAACCGAGATGAGAATGAAAGCTGACTATCCAGAGTGGTATGGTCAGTTTATGATGGAGACAAGTCTAGACTTGGATTCGAGGACGAATCCATCTCAAGTGGGGGAGACTTGTCATGTCCCTGATTCTAGATAGAGCCTTCGGGCACAGCCATGGTACGGGGAGACGTGCTAGTCAGGTCGTAAGACCTAAAGACAAGCGTATCATGGCTGGAATGGATGGTTAAGTGCATCAGTATGCTGAGACTTGACCAGAATCGGATGGAGACAAGGAAATAAGAGCTGGATGAGTTCTAAGGCAGCTGGACGATGATGGGAAGCAGCTCAGTCAGCTAGGACAAGCTTAGTGTAGCTCACACTAGCTTGGGTCAGCTCCAGTAGCTGGATCACTAGCTCCCTCAGCTGGGGAAGCTGGCACTCAGCTCAACTCAGCTGGGTGGAGTGTTATGGTCCGGGCCAGTGTTGCCGGTCCATGGGCGGTCAAGGGTCCGGCTGGGTGGTGGCTGAACCACTAAGGGCCTATGGGTCTTTATTGGGTCCGTGGGTCTTGGTGGATGTACTTGGGATGCAGATTGAGGCATTGGGCCTATTTCCAGACAGCCCACACGCCAAAGGGAGCAGTTGGACGGTTGATGGGCGAAAAGGTGGGAATTGGGCAGTTTGTGTCTTTTCCCTTCCAACCGGTTGCAACTGTCCGCCCAGGCAGTTATTGGCCGACCTTTCTCTATAAATACAGACACTTGGGTGTCGAAAATGGCATCAAATTCCTTAGGGAAAACTCTGCCAAAATCGTGACAGAAAGAAAGAGAGAAAGAGAGAAGAAGGCCGGCCAAACCGAGACTGTGGGTGGTGGTGATCGGACTCCGACCAGAAGTTGGTCTGTGGGAAGAGGAGAGCATTTGGTGATGGCAACCAGAGGCAAGGAGAAGGATCTGGAGAAGGGCTTGAGCACTCCTGAGCGCACGCCCAAGGTGAGTGGGATGGACCGAACCATCCTACCATGGCCGCGGTGGAATTCCGTGTAGGCTGTGGTCGGATTGGTTGGACCAGACCCATCTCTTCCTTTTCCCTTACTATTCTACTTCATCTCTTCTATGTTCTGAATGTGTTGGATGATTCAGACACGTTCTGACTGAGCCATGGTCTTGGTCGGTACCCAGAAACCCTCCATGGCCTTGGTTGGGCTGGTGTGTTGAGATCTCATAGTTCCTGAAGGGATTATTGGGATCCGACCATGGATTGTTCTTAGTGATGATTTATCATGAATTATCATGGTTTCTAATTGGATTTATCAGTCCGATTTGATGGTGGTCAGTTATGGCCGGTTTAGTGGAATTTGGCCGAGTTCTAGGTGAAGGAGGCCGGTTCTGTCTAATCTGATTGTGGATTCTTCTTAGTTGGGAATTATCAGTAATTGTCATGAATTTTATTTAGTTTTTGGAGATGTATTAAAAATGGCCAGAAATGGGATTTAGCCTTGGTCGTTTGTGGTTCAGTGTGATTGATGGGTTAGATCACATTGGATCAGTCTGGCCGTGTGTTAAATGGTTGTTTGGGATGTCTTAGTTGATGTCCTGAGTATGGCCGAGTGCTTTGTTGACTGATCGGTTAGCTTAGAGAACTTAGTTTAAGGGAACCAAACCATGCAATGTTAGATGAGCTTACTAGGGTATCGGTTTGTTATGTACTTATGTTGTTGTGTTGTGTGTGTGTTGTGGTTTCAGGATCGGACCAGGACCGTGGCAAGGCCAAGGAACCGTGAGGACTTAGCTGTGGATGGATGTGTGGGTTATGGGATAGTATTGTATTATGACTTATGACTTAGCCTATTGTGCAACTGACTGATTGTATGGATCACATGTTTATATTTATACAATGAATGTTTTCTCTTGTCTATCTGGTCGTGCATTGATTGAATGAACCTCAAGATTTCGAAAATGACTTAGTGAATATGGAACTTTAAAACTGATGGAACTTAGAAACATGGTTTAGGTAAGGCACGGACCTAGTGGGACCTAAGGGTCAGGTTCGGGTCTTACAGCAGAAATTTGAATGATGCGTCGCCAGCACTAAGGCTCGATCCGTCGATTTATCATGATCATCAGAGCAACGGGCAGAGCCCGCGTCACCTTTATCTAATAATGCATCCTCCAGAAGTCGGGTTGTTTGCCAACGTATTAGCTCTAGAATTCACTACGTTATCCGAGTAGTAGTTACCATCAACAAACAAACTATACTGTTTAATAGCCCTTCGCATTTCACAGTCTGAAGTCGTCATACTACAACATGCATGGCTTAATCTTTGAGACAAGCATATGACTACTACTGCAGGATCAACCAGGTAGCATTCATAAATCAGGACAAGACCACGTCATATCCCGCAAACACAGGAAAGTGGGAACAGACGCAGACTGACCGTCATCTTTGTCCGGAGACAACGTGCTTAGCGGGACAGAATTTCTTCGGGTCACCGCCATAATATTTCCGCAACCGAGATCTCAGCAACAGCTTTTCCCTTGCGAACAATGCATAACTATGCAAAGACGCAAGGATCACAAGTGCCGGCTTATGTGTCACGACTCCCCCACGAAGGAGATGCCGCAAACAACATTTTAAGCAAAGCTTAACAATTCCTTCCAGATAGGTACGCAACCAGCCCGGATCTTCAACAAGCATAAACTATGCTAGTGAAGAAACTGAGGAGGATAGTTGGTCTGTAGTTGGGTGCGCGAGCACAGAGCCTACAAACACTAGCTATCCAATCACCACCATACGCCGAATGTTCATTGCCGCCCTAACATCAATCTTTCCACCACTCTTGAGATGTAATCAAAAAAGCAACTGGAAGACGGATGAAACAGGCCAGACCATGCAAGCGCGAAAATTTGAAGTAGGGGCAAAACGGTCCACCGGAAAATTCGCCGGAAAGTTCCCGGAAATTCACCGGGACAATCCGGCCATCGACCTCAACCCAGCCCTCGATAGTGTTGGACCGAACAGTCAACACTACGTACCACCCGAACCGTTCGGTACTGGGGGTAGGAGGCTCAGAGAGTGCCTACCCCTTATTATACAAAACGCTTTTTTTCAGTCTGTCACCATAGACATTGGTTGTGTTCCGGGAGTATTTTTAATGTAAAAAAAAAATACTTCGAATTGAATCTGATTTTTTGCATGCTTCATAAGGATGGTTAAAGCTATTTTCTGGTAAATTTTCATAAATTTCTTTTGCTTCTAACCATGTCTTTGCATGCTACAAAGGTCGGAGTTTCGTGGTCTAAACGGATGTCTACAGCAACTTTTGATCACACTTGACATCCTAAACTCTTTGTTGACATATTTTTGATGTTTCCTTTCAGAAAACTTTCTTCAAAATATTATTTTTGCATTTTTGGCTTCTCGGGTGATTTTGGCTGTCCGTGGGTGATTTTGGCCCACGTGGGCTGTCTGTTCAGTACACACGGACGTCCGTGTGTGTCCGTCAGAACACACAGGACGTCCGTGGCCGTCCGTCAGCACACACAGGACGTCCGGCTGTCTCAGTACACATATCAGCCACGTCCGTGGACTGTTCGGGTGATTTTGGCTCACACGTGGACGGTCTGTTCAGTACACACAGGACGTCCGTCAGCACACCAGGACGTCCGTGGCTGTCCGTGTTGTCCGTGTCCGTATTGCACACGAGTACGTCCGTAGCACACACAGGACGTCCGTCAGCACACGCAGGACGTCCGTCAGCACACGCAGGACGTCCGTGGCTGTCCGTGTGTGTCCGTGTGTCCGTCAGCACACGCAGGACGTCCGTCAGTACACACAGGACGTCCGTCAGCACACAAAGGACGTCCGTGGCTGTCCGTGTGTGTCCGTGTGTCCGTCAGTACACACAGGACGTCCCTCAGTACACACAGGACGTCCGTCAGCACACACAGGACGTCCGTGGCCGTCCGTCAGTACACACAGGACGTCCGTGATCGTCCGTCAGTACACATATCAGCATGCTGGCCCTTCCTGTGGACTGTTCGGGTGATTTTGGCCCACGTGGGCTGTCTGTTCAGTACACACAGGACGTCCGTCAGCACACGCAGGACGTCCGTGCCTGTCCGTTAGCACACACAGACTGTGTCCGTGGACTGATCCGTGT
>NW_026014567.1:172500-177500 GCF_020379485.1 Brassica napus
GATGGAGGTTTCCCAGCCCGTTCAGTTGCGAGTATCAGCCTTTAGAAGAGGATTTCAACCCAACCATGAAGCGGCCTTCTCCAGATTCAAGCATGGGCTTCAAGAGTAGTGTCTTAGCTTTCCAGGAAGCCCGAAATCAGAAGAATTGGTCAAGGGAAAACCAAGATGCAATCAATTTCCTAAAACCGGCCAACCCGACATCAATTTGGGAAAGTTTCCAACCAACTCGATTTGGTCTGACCCAAGCCTATCCATGGAAACCAGGAGATACTCTAGACCATTCAGAAGACACCCAAGACGTCCATAGATGCACCAGCACCCAGAGGATCAGGCGGATTCTCCTTACCATCTACTTTCCATATCCGGCCACACCATATGCATTCAAGGAAAGTTGTCTCCACTTAATGAGCAAGGACCAACGGCTCTATTCCTTTGAACCAGAAGAAACCAAGATCCTTAAGAGTTTAATCAGCAGCCAGAGACTCCTATTTCGTGGATACTTCTCCAAGATATCAAGATACAAGATCAGTCTACTCCAAAGGCAACAAATCAGCCTAACGGCTAGTTCTCATGGAGCCATCAAAGCCATTGACTCCAAGCATTTTATTTCGATTTATTTTCTTTCCTTAGTTCATTTTCAGACTGTTAGAGAGTCCTTGGTCGAGCCTATAAAGCTCTAGTCTTTGTTTCATTGTAAAGCACCCTTGATCATTTTTAAAGTAATAAGAAATCGTTTTCTTTTAAACAAAGTTGTGTATTCTTTGTTGTTATTTCTCTAGTTCTTTGTGTGTGATTCACTAAGTCCTAAAGAAGCCACGTCCAGGGAGCCTTGTGTGATTCAAGACCATCTGTTCGTCCATTGATTGAGAGAGTCAATCTATATCCATCTATCCATTCCATCCATCGATCCAGCTTGGAAGAGATTCATATCAAGCAAGCCGGATTCCATCCTCAGTCCTTTCTCCATCCACTGATCCTTGTTGAGAGAGACACACGTCCAGCAACAAAGATCCCATCATCCATCTTTCTATCCTTCTTATTTGAATTGTTTTCATTTTTGCATATCATTTAGTTTTGAATCTTAAAAGAAAATCCATAAGAATCATATTTGCTTCAGTTTATCATTTCTTATATAGTTTATTTTCTGTTCTTCATATAGAAATCATAAACCTCATAAAAAGGTTCATCCTTGTTTCAGGTATAAACTGGCCGTCCCATCCCTCCATCGCAGCCGTCTAGCCGATCTTCCGTCTGTCCGTCCGTCCGATCTGTCCAAGCCGAACCAAAACCAAACCTCAGTCAAGCCATCCGTGTAGTCTGAATCCCAGCCTGCAACATTTGGTATCAGAGCTCAAGCTCCTGAATCTGGTGATATCTTATCCTTGCATCATATCTTATTGCATTTGTTCACCAATTAAAATCAATTAAAAAAAAAAACATTCATAGTGTTGCATTTTCTGTCCGATTTTGAATTGCTTGTTCTTGGTTTTAAAACCAGAGATAGGCACGAAAAGGATACCTCATTATCTTGTTTTATTCATTTAGAAAACTCAAAAAAAAAATTTCCCTTGTTTGCATTAAGTTGTCTAGCTCCAGTTTCCTTTTTCGGTTTATTTGCATCAAGCATAAAATCTTTTTTTTTTCTTGTTTTGTTTCTTTTAAATTGAAAACCAAAATAAATATTTATTTCCATTGTTTTATTTTATAGATTTCGAGATTTGCTTGATAAAGTTAAAAAAAAAAATAGGAGTTAATTTTCCATTTGTTTCAAAACTTTCAAAAAAAAAATTACTAGGTTTCCATCTTTTTTTGTTTCTTATTCTTCTTCTTTCTTTTGTTAAGCCACGACTTGATACTCTTATTCTCTGTTTTTGAAAGGTACCAATAAGGGGAGACGCCATGGCAGATTACTTTGAGGAAGAGAGTTCTTATGAATCAAGCCAAGGCTCCGATCTTGATGAAGCCGACCAAGCTTGGTCCGATGAAGAGGATGGCTGTGATGGGTCATGTTCTGATGATAACTACTCTATGTCAGAGTATGGAGACGATCCTGCTGAAGCATATCCTGAACCAGAGCCACCTGATTACTCACATGGAGATACCAGCTACCAAGGAGAGTATGAGGGAGAAACTGAATCAAATATCAGTTTCAATAAAGGAGATGAATGCCATGGAGAAGAGACAGAAGGTGATGATCCTGAAGCTGACCAGGAAGGCTCATGGCAAGAGGAAGCTGATTCTGAAATCAGTTTAGAAGAGGCAAATGAGCATGAGGAAAATTTCTTTAAAACGGAAGAAGTCTATGAAGATGTTGATGGAGGAGAAGCAAGTTTCCAATCTGTTAAAGAAGAAGTTGGAGACGAGTCTCATGCTGAAGGCATACCCTGGTGTGAAGTACCTTACTCTGACCAGGAGGATGAGTACCAAGACGAAACTGGCTCACAAACCAGTGTAGGAAACTCTGAGGGAAACTATGGAGGAAAGCCAGACTTTCAACAAGACATTGCTGAAGAAGAAGAGGCCTTAAGTGAGGCTGGAAGAAATGATGATCAACCTGGTTACGTCATCTTTGCAGGCCATCATCAAGGACCAGAAGCATACTTGTGCTGGGAGAAAGATATGGAACATTGGTTTGATTCTAACCAAGTCCATGAAGAGGATAAGACAGCCATTGCCGAAGACACTCTCACTGAAGATGCCTTTAGAAAGTGGGAACAAGATGCTTACTGGCGACTTGCCTATGATGAACCAGAAGCTACTTGGCAAGAAATGAAAGAACTCTTGTATGAAGAATATGTGAAAGGAGCTGGAGATGAGCTGTTGAATCAGATACGGGTCTATACTAATCTTGAACCAAGGCGGCTGATATTGGCAAAAAGGCCAAATCGAAAGGCTAAGCTCAAAAATGCTCACGACCTAAAGCTACACCAGGAGTCTACACTCATCATCAAGGGAGCAACCGAGCATACAACAGCAGCAAGGGCCAGTGGCGTGCAAGGAGTTCCAACTCCACAAGCCAAAACTCGAGAGCTAAGTACAAAGCCATTGCCTAAGTTCCATGAGAAGAAGAAACCAAGTAAGTCTTCTAAATCTTCAAAACCAGTAGAATTCATTTGCTATAGGTGTCATGAGAAAGGCCACTTTGCTGTAACCTGTCCAACTAGGCTAGTAGTGACTTCTAATTCACTAGAAGTTAACTTGGATTCAACTAGTGAAGTTATATCTCACTTAGCATGTAAATTTCCTACTTCTGGTATAATGCACTTGTCTTGCCCAAAGGCTGATTATGCAGGTGTAAATATGGACCAGGAGGACGTGGTTTCAAGGTTAAAGCAAGAAGAAATCATCCCTGAACCAGACCCACAAGAAGGACTTAAACCAGCCACTAGAAATCCATTGAAACTAGTAGATGTTTCGGTCCAAGCACATGAGGAGGTACAAAATAATTTAAATAAATTAGTGTGCTCTGTTTATGATTCTTCCAAGGCTACCATGATATGCTTGTCTAGTCCCAAAAGGTGTGACACAGGTACATCATTTAGCAAAGGACCTATGAAGCAAAAGAAGGTGATTTTAAAGAGAGATGACAAGGCACCACCAAAGGAGCCATCTTTGCTTAAACACCTCTCTGGAAAAGATGGCACTACGACCAGTAGCATCTTACTTCAGGAAGAACCCCCAGACCAGTCACCAAACAGACAGGCCGTGCCATTGGATGCACCAATCAAGCTTCTAAATCAGGTAAGTGCAACTATCCTTTGTTTGATAATCAATTATTTGGATATTATGCATACTGATTTATTATGCCCTGATAAGTTTGAAGAAAGACTAGGATGCTTAGAAAATTATGTAGAACATAATCCTTGTCTTAGATCCCACTTAGACAAGAAGCAAGAAAATTTTTCATCTACTGAAATTGGAACTCATCAAACCGATTTATATGTTGAATATCCCATGACTACCATAACACACTTGTCTTTTGCCAAAGAAGTTGAGTTTATGACAGGAACAAACGCTGAAAATTCTGGAGATATTTCCAAGGCTAAGTTCACACCAGGCCGGACCAGAGGGATTATCATATCCTATCTGTTCAAAGAAGAACCACCAGATGCACCATGCATAACTAAATCAAAATCCAACCAAGGTAAGACCTTAGACTCCCAAAAGAGGATGAAAGCTGACTTGCTCTATCTTGGTGCAGGTTATACAGTTTCGAGGTCGAAACCTTTTCAAGGGGGAGGGAATGTTACAGGCACAGAAACCGTACCTGAACCGAAGCTCAGCCAGATAAGAAACAACTGCCACAACTGCCTCAATAGAGCTACCCGCGACCAAGGGTCATTCAAAGAAGTGCATCTTAACAACCATAAGGAATTTTGGCATGAAACAAATTTTCACAGAAGGCCAGCTCAACCATTCATCACTGGAGCTTGTAATTACAAGAAAATATTCACGGAGGAAGAAGTTATGAATTTTATAAGATGGAGGTTTCCCAGCCCGTTCAGTTGCGAGTATCAGCCTTTAGAAGAGGATTTCAACCCAACCATGAAGCGGCCTTCTCCAGATTCAAGCATGGGCTTCAAGAGTAGTGTCTTAGCTTTCCAGGAAGCCCGAAATCAGAAGAATTGGTCAAGGGAAAACCAAGATGCAATCAATTTCCTAAAACCGGCCAACCCGACATCAATTTGGGAAAGTTTCCAACCAACTCGATTTGGTCCGACCCAAGCCTATCCATGGAAACCAGGAGATACTCTAGACCATTCAGAAGACACCCAAGACGTCCATAGATGCACCAGCACCCAGAGGATCAGGCGGATTCTCCTTACCATCTACTTTCCATATCCGGCCACACCATATGCATTCAAGGAAAGTTGTCTCCACTTAATGAGCAAGGACCAACGGCTCTATTCCTTTGAACCAGAAGAAACCAAGATCCTTAAGAGTTTAATCAGCAGCCAGAGACTCCTATTTCGTGGATACTTCTCCAAGATATCAAGATA
>NW_026014567.1:200000-205000 GCF_020379485.1 Brassica napus
TCCTACAATCAAGTGGAGGTGCTGTCCAAGATTAGTTCAGTTCCACGGGTTCAGATCAGTCGAAGTTCTGCTCGATACTCCGCGGGAAGTCCGAAGAACTGTCCAGAAGCTAAAGAGGTTCTGTTCAGATCAGTCGGTCCAGACGTGTCAGTTTCTTCATGATGAAGCCGAGGTTATGTCCAAGTCAAGATCAGTCCAGTCCAGTCCAGTCAAGGCGTCCCTTGGGTTTTGGCCAAGTCCTCTCCGATCAACCAGCTGCTTCTCGCCTAGAACACTGTGAGTTGGTTTGTTTGAATTCCACTTGGAATTTAGGGTAGATCGAGTCTGCATATAGAGTAGAATGATCACGTTATTGAATGGTAGAGTCCTTAGGGTTATTTTATTTATGGAACCGGACTCAGTTTAGCAAGGGCTAAGCTGAGATGAATGGAATTAAGACTGAGTTAATAACCTGACTAGGACTAGGGCTAGGATGCATCATGTTTTCTATTATTGCGTGTTGATATTGTTGAGTGCAGGTTCCCGTTATCTTTAAAGATAGTTTCTCAGCGGGAGGCTGGACTATCTGGGTAACGGTTTGATTGTGTTGTTTAGTATTGATATTATTGTTTAGTAGTTAGTACTAAGGGTCTTAGGCCATATAGGCCGGACTACTGGTACTATGGTTTGTGTTGTAGAGTCGAGTGTCTAGTTAGGATCTGGAACTTTATCTTTAGGTTAGGTTCTAGATTGAGTTTGTGTTGTGTGAGTGTGCCGACAGTATGTGCGTGACCCGCCCATACTAGGCTTGTGTAGGGGTGATTAGTGTTTCCTCGGCCTCGTACCCAGCGGGTTCAAGGAAACCCCTTATTCGCTGGATCGGGAAGACTCAGACGAACGGTGTCATGTACTATGGCTGAGTATTACACGACGGTGTAATGTGGCAGTGACCCGAAGGACTGTGGGCTGTCGCGCGGTGACCCAAAGGACTGTGGGCCGCGGTCGGTTGAAAGTTCCTTCTTCTGGCCTTTGTGGTAGGGAGATAGGATATTGCCGATAGAGAGGAGGAACACGAAGTCACCAGGGCCCAGGTTAGAGTGTTGTGTTAGAGTGTCGTAGAGGGTTATAGAACCCTCGAGTTAGTGTAGCACCGATATACGGTGCTACGAGTTAGATCGAGTCGTAGATACTCATAGTTATTATTGTGATTGTGTTGATTGATTTGCTTGCAGGTTATGACATTAAGTCCTAAGTCTGGTTTAGGTACCAGATTAGGCTTGATGTGTATTTCGTTAGTGTAGGCCTGACGTTGGCCTGTATGTGTTTGAGTGATTGCTTGTGAAGGGTGGTGGATATTAAAGCTATGCGGTATCATTGGTTGGCCGATCATGTTCTTGTTTGATTGTTGGTCGATCGATTAATGATACTTGTATAGTCTAAGTGTCTAACACTACATGAGTATTGAACTCAGGCGTATATATGGTTAACTAGGGATTGTTTGTTGACTTGTTTTTATGCAGGTTCCCGTTACTTGAAGCTAGATCATGGCAGGAGGCCAAGTCTAACTTAGTAACGGTTTGCTTAGCCTTAGCTTTTATTGCATGCTAGGGCTAGATTGATTGTTATTTTGGGTTGTCTGGGTAGAGTCTAGGTTGCGGGTAGAGGCCGCCAGCTCACTGAGTAATACTAGATTACTCATCCAACTCCGTTGTCCTTTTTGCAGGTCGCTTTAGGTAAGGATGATCGGATAGCTTCGTGCTGGACGTTAGGACCGCCGGTGTAGATTTTCATGCCTTTTGTAAACGGTATTGTGGATTTGTGTTTAGTTGACTCGATTTGGCATTAGGCCGGGACCGGTCTCGAATTATATCAATGTATGGATATTTCTCGAATCAATAAAGTAATTGTTTTATATGCGCTTCATGAGTACTCTGATATTTGACTAGTCCGGTCTAACACAACGTTAGGTCGAGGTACGGGTTGAAAAGCCTTAGGCCTTGATCTAACGGAAAACGCTAACTCTAGGTACGGGTTGCAAAGCCTTATGCCTTGACGCAGCGGGACGAGTTAGTGGATGAACTGGTCTAGGTCGTGGAGTAAAGTTTGTGACTCTGACCGGATTGTCCCTAGCCCGTCACGTAGCGCTTCCGGACCATGGTGTTGGGTTGGACGGTCAGTCATGTTCTTGTTTGATTGTTGGCTGGCCGGTTGGCCTTTCATCTCCAACCCTTGGTGTGGGTCGTCCGTCGGTCATGTTCTTGTTTGATTGTTGGCCGGTGGGTCGACCTATGCTTAGGACGGTTCGGGGGTGTTACAGAGGTGGTATCAGAGCATGGTTTCGTCCATGCTTCCGGAACTCATGATTTAATCGGTTTTAAATATTTATCGAGTCAAAATGAGTCACAAAAGGCATTAGGGAAACCGGTCACGTCCAGCGATAGGATTTGTGGTTTTAGGAAATTAGGATTGAGATAGTGGAATCTAGAACTGTTAGGTTGCTTGGGTAGAACTGTTAGGTTGCTGGTTAGCATTGCTAGGTTGTTCTTAGTAGACTATTGGGATTAGTTGTCTACTAACTTGTGTGTTAAGTGTTCTTTTGAGTTGCAGCGAGTAAGTATGTTTGTTGATCGGAACTTTAAGGGATGAAACCTTAAAGTGGAGGGAGTTCGAGGCCAAACCCAAACCCGAAGCAAAGAGAGGAGAGACAGGTTCAGAGGGACTGGGCTGTGGTATGGACTGGACAGATGGGAGGAAACAAAACTTCGTTGGGAAAGGACTTCATCAGTAGTTGGGAAGACGAAGATCGAGAAAGGATTTGAGGAATCTGGACAAGATAGTATCATGGACAATCAAGGTGTTATGGCAGAATAAGAGGAAGAGGACGACTCAGTCAAGAGATATGAAGACGATTGTGGAGACCTTGAAGAGGACACTCAAGGAACCGTGGTGGACAGAGTAAAGAGGTTATGGAAACGAGTGGAGAATGTTGTGAAGACGAGCAATTGCGCAACTAAGAATTCGAGGACGAATTCTATTAAGGGGGGGAGAATGTAGAAACCCGTTAAAAAAAAAAAAAAAAAAAAAAAGAGAGAGAGAATGGTCGAGTATCTTTGTGGTTGAGTCGCGGGCAATACAGATCGATCGGGAAATTTGAACTACGAGAAGGTCGAAGAATGGATCGTGAGTGAAGCATGAGTTGAGATAAGCTGCTCTACCATTGTTAGAAATGTCTTAGATTGATCATACGGCAGTTTTGGAAGAATTACATTTTTGAAGCACGACGGTTTAGAAGCTCGACGTTTTGGAAGATTGACGTTTCTTCATCGCGAAGTTTTCTCGGAATATCTTCGTATCAGTAAAATATTATTCTGAAGACATTATAAGTCGGAAGCAGGACGGGAATTAAGCAGGACGGGAAGCAGGCACGATGGGATTGAAGCACGGCAGGAAAACCCGAAGTTGGTCAAAAACCCTAATTTCGGTTTTTCGAAATTATTGGAAGAAGCCGGAGGCTCAGGAAATATTTTTAGAGGATCTCAGTATTCATCTGGAGTTTATTAAAAATATTTAGAGAATCAGAACGGGAGCGGAAAAATATTCGGGATTGATCGCGGGACGAAAATTCACCAGAAAGACCGAAATCGCACAAATCAACCGGGAAGCTCGAGGTGTCCCTATGCATATGGCCAGGACGTTCTGTCTATCACATCAGCAGCTGAGTGTCAACACAAGGAGGAGGTGTAGACGTGCATGAAAGCTGAACATGCAGCTTGACACATAGAAGCACGAGGTGGAACGGCCAAGCACGAGGTGTCTCCGCACATGCAACCGAAGCATGCTGATCGACATGTGTGTGCTGGGGTGGCGTCTTGCATGAGCTCCAGTCATGCAGCCTGACATCTGGGAGGAGTGGTGGCGTCCTGCATGTGTCCTGGACATGCAGCCAGCCATGTGGAGCACGAGGTGTCGCCGTGCATGCGTCCGGAGCCATGCGGAGCGACACACGGGCTGCCACCAACCTGAAGCTGATTGGCTGGTGTCTCCTATAAATACCCCACGACCCCAGCTCATTTCTTCACATCCAGACCTGTCCAAACCATTTCAAACATGAGAGAAAAGTAGAAAAAGAAAGCAAGTGATTCCGAGCTATTTCGAGAGTTTTAGAGAGTTTTCGAGATCAGTTCTCTATTGATTTCGAGTCAGCGCCTTGGGAAGGTTCTGTCCAACTGAAGGTCAATCAAGTGAAGATCAGATCAGATGGGAATCAAGTCAACGTGGCTAGAGAGAAAGAGAGAGAGAAAGAAAGTGTTCGATCTAGAGTTTGATCGATTCTGAAGACCGAGAAGGCCAGTTCCGTCCAATCGTCGATTCTTTACGATTGTGACGCGGAAGCTCTGTCCAATTCAATCCGTCCAAGCCAGTCATATTCTCCTACAATCAAGTGGAGGTGCTGTCCAAGATTAGTTCAGTTCCACGGGTTCAGATCAGTCGAAGTTCTGCTCGATACTCCGCGGGAAAGTCCGAAGAACTGTCCAGAAGCTAAAGGAGGTTCTGTTCAGATCAGTCGTCCAGACCTGTCAGTTTCTTCATGATGAAGCCGAGGTTGTGTCCAAGTCAAGATCAGTCCAGTCCAGTCCAGTCAAGGCGTCCCTTGGGTTTTGGCCAAGTCCTCTCCGATCAACCAGCTGCTTCTCGCCTAGAACACTGTGAGTTGGTTTGTTTGAATTCCACTTGGAATTTAGGGTAGATCGAGTCTGCATATAGAGTAGAATGATCACGTTATTGAATGGTAGAGTCCTTAGGGTTATTTTATTTATGGAACCGGACTCAGTTTAGCAAGGGCTAAGCTGAGATGAATGGAATTAAGACTGAGTTAATAACCTGACTAGGACTAGGGCTAGGATGCATCATGTTTTCTATTATTGCGTGTTGATATTGTTGAGTGCAGGTTCCCGTTATCTTTAAAGATAGTTTCTCAGCGGGAGGCTGGACTATCTGGGTAACGGTTTGATTGTGTTGTT
>NW_026014568.1:25000-26797 GCF_020379485.1 Brassica napus
GACTGTTCGGGTGATTTTGGCCCACGTGGGCTGTCTGTTCAGTACACACAGGACGTCCGTCAGCACACGCAGGACGTCCGTGGCTGTCCGTGTGTTGTCCGTGTGTCCGTCAGTACACACAGGACGTCCGTCAGCACACACAGGACGTCCGTCAGCACACGCAGGACGTCCGTGGCTGTCCGTGTGTGTCCGTGTGTCCGTCAGTGCACACAGGACGTCCGTCAGCACACACAGGACGTCCGTCAGCACACGCAGGACGTCCGTCAGCACACGCAGGACGTCCGTGGCTGTCCGTGTGTGTCCGTCATTGCACCAGTCTCCGTCAGCACACCAGGACGTCCGTCAGCACACACAGGACGTCCGTCAGCACACGCAGGACGTCCGTCAGCACACCAGGACGTCCTGGCTGTCCGTGTGTTTCCGTGTGTCCGTCAGCACACGCAGGACGTCCGTCAGTACACACAGGACGTCCGTAGCACACAAAGGACGTCCGTGGCCGTCCGTCAGTACACAAGGACTCCGTGCCGTCCGTCAGCAGCATCACAGGACGTCCGTCATACACAGAGGACGTCTGGCCGTCCGTCGCACACACAGGGCGTCCGTCAGCACACTCATGACGTCCGTGTGTGTCCGTGTTCCGTCAGTACACACAGGACGTCCGTCAGCACACACAGGACGTCCGTCAGTACACACAGGACGTCCGTCAGCACACACAGGGACGTCCGTGGTCGTCCGTTCAGTACACATATCAGCAATGCTGGCCCTTCCTGTGGACTGTTCGGAGTATTTTGGCCCACGTGGGCTGTCTGTTCAGTACACACAGGACGTCCGTCAGCAGCACGCAGGACGTCCGTGCCTGTCCGTTAGCACACACAGACTGTCCGTGGACTGATCCGTGTACTGAACTCATATCAGCATGCTGACCACACATATCAGCATGCTGGCCCTTCCCGTGGACTGTCCGTGTACTGATTTTGGACAACTGATGCACCATGTCAGTACACATATCAGCATGCTGGCCCTTCCCGTGGACTGATTCCGTGTACTGATCCGTTACTCTGAACTCATATCAGCATGCTGACCACACATATCACATGCTGCCTTCCCGTGGACTGTCCGTGACTGATCCGTGTACTGATCCTGTACTGAACTCATATCAGCATGCTGACCACACATATCAGCATGCTGGCCCTTCCCGTGGACTGATTCGTGTACTGATCCTGTACTGACCGGTACTGAACTCATATCAGCATGCTGACCACACATATCAGCATGCTGCCCTTCCCGTGGACTGTCCGTGTACTGAACTCATATCAGCATGCTGACCACACATATCAGCATGCGCCCTTCCCGTTGACTGTCCGTGTACTGATCCGTGTACTGAACTCATATCAGCAGCATGCTGACCACACATATCAGCATGCTGGCCCTTCCCGTGGACTGATCCGTGTACTGATCCGTGTACTGATCCGTGTACGGAACTCATATCAGCTGCTGACCCACATATCAGCATGCTGGCCCTTCCCGTGGACTGTCCGTGTACTGATCCGTGTACTGATCCGTGTACTGACTCATATCAGCATGCTGAAACCACACATATCAGCATTCGCCCTTCCCGTGGACTGTCCGTGTACTGATCCGTGTACTGATCTGTACTGAACTCATATCAGCATGCTACCACACTATCGCATGCTGGCCCTTCCCGTGGACTGTCCGTTACTGATTGTTGGACACACTGATGCCACATGTCATACACATCTCAGCACGCTGGACCTCCCGTGGACTGCTCCGTGTACT
>NW_026014569.1:0-39320 GCF_020379485.1 Brassica napus
TCCAAGAAGACAAAAGCTTGCGAACCTAAACCTCCGGATTTACTCACTGAGAAGAGGCAAACGGAAATCAATCTCTGAACCCATTACCCCTAGAAAGAAAGATTGCTAAGTCAAGTGCCAAACTCCAAGCATAGAAACATCAAACAAAAACCTTATTTAAGCATGAGCCGAGGAGATCGACAACAATATACGCTGAAAAAAACATGTTCGGTGTCACACTACAAGAAAACATCAAGGATTCTGAGGGAAAAAATCGTCGGAATTTCGTCGGAATATCGTTATTCCGACGCAATTCCGACGAAAACGTCGTCGGAAATAATTCCTCGGAATTTCTTTTTCCTCTGAAATCCCTCGGAATTTTCGACGGAATTCCGAGGAAATAAATTTCCGAGGAAATTCGAGGATCCCTTGTTTGTCGGAAAAGTCCTCGGATATACCGAGGTAGAACTTCGTCGGGATAATTCCTCGGAAGTTCATCGATCGATGCGTGTTTGGACATATATACATCGATCGATAGGAGTATACCGACGGACTTTTTCCTCGGTTTATTCCGAGGAACTGTTCCCTCGGTATATTCGAGGGATCCGTTCCTCGGAAATTTCCGAGGGAGTTGTCCCTCGGAAATTCCGAGGGAAATGTCCCTCGCTATATTTTTTAAAAAAACGGATCGATCGATGCGTTTTTGTTCAAAAACGCATCGATCGATGTAGTGAAAAATATAATTAATTTCCTCGAAATGTAAAAAATATTAATTTTTTTGAAAAAAAAAAATTTCTGAAATTTAAATTCGAAAATATGAAATTAAAAGTAAAATTGAAATCATACTAATTAATATTCAAAGTTTCACAAATAAAAATAAAACATTCCGAGATTGGGGAAAAAAAACTACGGGTCTGGCACGTCCGGGAACACCTCGTTCGGGTACATCCTCTGCATCATCTCCATCATTTGCTGGTTCAGCCTCCTCTGTGCCTCATAGCCCGCCTGTTGAGCCGCCATCTGGGTCTCCAACAAAGATATTCGATCATCTTTGTCCTTCAACTGAGCCGTAAGTACTTCTGGATCAACAAAGGGCGGTGGTGCAGAAGAAGGAGGAACCGACCGGGTGCGACGACCCAAACCGAACAAACGTCCCTTCTTCTTTGGAACCGACTGAATAGAAAAAAGCCAAATTTAGAAATTTAAACCAAGAAATAAATGAATTGAACTTTAAAAAAAAAGAACTTACGGATTCAACGATTTCGTTGATTCGAAACCGGGACAAGTTGGTCGAAGCCGTCGAAGCGTCATCCTCGGTTTGAAGCTGAGACACTTCGTCTACCACCTGAGTTTGGACCAGGTCGACCACGTCCCTCACAAGACCGTCATCAATCTGGCCGGTCTTCTTGTTGGTATACGCCCTCCTCATTAGGGCGAGATCATCACCGGCTCGCCATCATTTTCTTCCGCCTTGAAAAAAAACAAAAATAAATTAAAGAAACATTAGAAATTAGAAGAAATGCACAATAAATTTAAATTCTGAAACTCAAATAATTGAAGAAAAAGCGGTTGAACTTACCATGCGATCTACGAGAGTGGCAATAGATTGAGCACCCAAGTTATGCTTGTAGATGCCCTTCCCTTTACGGTCGCTCCTGCGGTTGGTGGAGTTGGTGGAAGAAGTTTCTTTCGTCTCCTCCTTATCCCAATGCGCACACAACTCCTTCCAGACCGTGTCGTTCATCGACTTTGGGACCTTTTAATTAAAAAAAAAAGAAAAAGTTTAATAAATTAAAAAATAGTTTAATAAATTAAAAAATGTTTAATAAATTAAATCGAACCTTATTGATTTCCCACTTCTTCTTCCACTCGTGGATCTGCTTCCCATAGTTGTCCATTACTTTATGGACGAAGTGGTGATAGATAAAGAGCGTCTCATCGGAATTCCAGTTGAACTCTTGCTGAAAAAAAAACACAATTAGTAGAAAATTTATATTAAAGATTAAAAATATAAGTAAAAAATTAGAATACTTACCGCAAACTGACGAAACCACAGAACCTGCTTGTCGGTTGGGAAGTGAGTGAAAGTCGGATGTCCACTGTCGAGGGCCGAGTACATCATACGGTTGATCCATGCGCTGATCCCGTTCCCGGATCGGTTGAACCTTATTAAAGAACAAACGGTTAATAATGAATCCAAATTTAAAGAAAAAAAATGTTTAATTACCATGTTTGACCCCGTCCATGTGGATACGGAGTGAGATACGGAAGATGGTCACGACCGGGCTGTTGAACCAACTCCGCAACCCTCATCACTCCCGGAGGACCCGGAGGAACAGGAGCGGATGCAGCAGCGGGAGCGAGAGGAGCATGAGCGGGTGCAGCAGAGGGAGATGTATGGTTGGAGCTGTGGGGCGAAGGGGAATCCTGAAAATGGCTGGAATCCCGAGACTGGCTCCCCGTACCACCACGACCACGACGCTGTCGAGGCCGGGTCTGATCATCATGAGACCTGTAAATTAAAAAATATATTTAATAAATACAGAAATATATAAATTTTTTTTTTTATTAAAAAAAATCCCAAATAATTTAATCACAGAAAAAGATTTATATATATTAAATTTTTTTAATAAATATAAAAATAGTTCTAATAAACAAAAATAGTTTTAATAAATAAAAATTGTTTAATAATTAAAATGTTTTGTAAAATCCAAAAAATCGAATTTATATAGAAATTTTTTTTTGTAAAATCCAAAAAATCGAATTTATATAGAAAAATCGTTTTGTAAAATACAAAAATCGATTTTATATACAAAAATCGATTTTATAAATACAAAAAAAAAAAAAAATTATAAAAAAATTCTAAATCAATTCAACAAAACAAATTATTCAACCAAATCACAATTCTAAACCTATTATACAACCAAATCACAATCCTAACCAATCACCCTAACAAAAATCTATCAAAACTACACAAAAACCTAACAAATAGAACCTAAGAGAGTGGGATAGGGTCCTTACATGATTTGTGTAAGAGAAGAGGGAGATCGCCGGAGATATCGTCGGATTTCAGGGGGAAATCGCCGGAGAGAAAGAGAGGAGTCGCGCAGAGGAAGAAGAGAGAAATGGGGAAGAAGAAGGGGCTCGTGGTTATAAAACCTAGGGTCCGACGGACATTATCCGTCGGAATTCCGTCGGAATTCTAATTTCAATTTTCGCGAAATATTTGCCCGGTAAAATGAAAATATTCCGAGGAAATTCCGACAGATAGTAAAATATCCGTCGGAATTTCCTCGGAATATTCCGAGGAAATACCGAGGAACTAGTGTTTGGGGTTTCAAAACATCAATTTTTTTTGCCGTATTTCATTTCTTATACAATTGTAATGCATACCATTGAGGATTCTTTGTATACATGAGCATAAACCATGAAATAACAAATTTCAAAACTAATTGAAAGTATTCCCTTTACCGTTCGTTAAAAGGTATAAGTGTTTCTCTTATGTTGCGAGATTTCGTTCATACAATCGGAAAAGTGTTAATTATACGGTAAGGAACAAATTTTTGACTTCATAATGAACGTAAGACACTTAATAAGGGTTATATAGGTGTTATTCAAACGGCAAAACGTTGTTTTCGGTTTAAAAACCCGATTTCCTCGGAATTTCCTCGGATTATTCCGAGGGAACTCCGACGAAACCCTCTTCTTCCTCGAAATTTCCTCGGAATATTCCGAGGAAATTCCGACGAACTAGTGTTTGGAATATTCCGAGGAAAATCTTGTATGTTTTTTTAAAAATGCATCGATCGATGCGTTATAGGACACAAACGCATCGATCGATTACTAGGATGGACCGGGCCGTAAGATTGTGATCGATCGATGAGAGTATCCCATCGATCGATCGACAATCTGAATTGTTCCTCGGAATTTCCTCGGAAAATCTTGTATGTTTTTTTAAAAACGCATCGATCGATGCGTTATAGAACAAAAACGCATCGATCGATTACCAAGATGGCCCGGGCCGTAAGAATGTGATCGATCGATGCGTTATAGAAACAAAACGCATCGATCGATGCGTGTTCGGAAAACAGAATTATAAGGCAAAACCCGACCTTTTTTGGATCTAAACCTTAGAACTCTCATCCCCTCCGATTTCCCCTATAATTCGCCCCCCCCTTTCTCTCTCTATAATCATCCGATTTGAACAATTTTGGGCTCTATTCCACTTGATTTTTCGAGCTCTACCTGATTCCTACACTCGTCTTCACCCTAAGACAGGTATACTCCGCGAATCTCCACATTCTGAAATCGTGTTCTTGAGCAATTTTTTGGGTTTTGTGAATTTCTTATTTCCGTGTTGATTCCTTGATCAAATATGCATGAAACAGATGTTTAAACATGGAATAGAACACAATTGTCTGTGATCAACGAGTTTGGAACATGATTTGAGATGATTTAGGGATAGAGAATTTTTTTCAATTTCGTTTTTTTTTATCACAACTCGATTTTGCTTTTCATTTTCATGTTCAGCTTTGCCTTCTTAATTGATTATAACCATGTTGAGAGCAATGATTCTATTTTGTAGAGAATGAAGCGCACGAAAACATCAGCAAAGAAAAACACACAAGAAGCGGGTTCGTCACAGCTGGAGAAGCAAAGGCCAAAGAAGTGGGATAAGTCTGATACCACCCACTACAACAACATGAAGAAGGTAGCCGTTCCGGCTACACAACTAGCATGTCCTGAGACGATGACAATATTGGGAATCAAAGCAGACATTGAAGGACTGTTCCAGAACATGGGTCTAGGCCAACTATGCAACCTCAAGGAACCCACTTATCCGGAGTTGGTACGCCAGTTCATAGCATCCGCATACGTCACCCGTCCCGATGATAGCCATCAGGAAGGTTTTCTGGCATTCGTAGTGCAGAAAGTATACTATGAGGTATCTTTCACAGACCTCTGCGGACTATTTGGATTGAGTGCGGGGGAGAGGACATATGGTCTTTATTGGACTTCAGAGCTGTTGAACTTCTGGGAAACGATTGGCACAGGGGTTTATAGATCTTCTCAGGCAAAGGAGTCACTTATCCGGAGCCCAGTACTGAGATATGCGACACGCCTCATTGGCTCATTGCTATACGGGACAACCACAGCCGCATCAGTCACGCAATGGGAGTTGTGCCTCCTGTACCAAGGTGTGAGGCATTTGCTACCGGCATTTGGAAACTCTACATTCCCACCTGCTACTGCCTTCAACATGGGAGCGGTGCTGGCCGCAAACTTAGCAGGATACAAGGGGAAAGTAACCAAATCCAAGAGCAATGCATGTGGATTTGGTGCAGTGATTACTCGGATCCTTAGACATGTGGGTGTAGACTGTGAGAACCACCAGGTAGCACTGGACAGATCGAACAACATTGCTTGGAACTACCTGGATGTCATTTCTCTAGTAAGTAAGGAGTTCATAGCTGGTCCCCACTCGAGGATCGATCGGGATGGTCCTTACGTCTACGTATTCCAGGACCGAGCGAAGAAAACACTCTACTGCCACCTGCCTCAGATCGGCCTGACTGCTCTACTTTCAGAGGCTGCAGTTGAGTTTCTACCCCCTGCTACCGCACTAGTAGACAAGCCATCCTTCTTCACGCCAAAATATCAGACCAAAGGCAAGGGCGTGGTTGATGAAGAAGGACAAGATGAGGCTGCACAAGCCATTCCAGATGATTCACAACCCCATCAGCTACTCCCATCAGACTCCAGCCAGTACAAGCTGCAAGAGCTTCCACCGAACGCCACTTCGCGCCAGCAACAACATTGGAGAGATCAGAGCATAAAGACAAACAACGACATGCTACACAAGATCTGGGCTGCCATTTCACGTATCAGGCCGTGTCGTTGCCAAAAGGATGATGTAGTTCATCGGGACAACTCTCCATCCAGCTCTGGTTCGGGTTCGAGTGGTACACACAGGGTAAGAAAGAGGTCCAAGAGACCCAACGATGCAGGAACATCTGGAGCAGGAGACGAGGAGTAGGAGCTATCACCGGCTATTTTATTTTCTTTTCTATTCTAACGTTTTATGGTCTTATTTTCTGTTAATTTTGAACTGAGTTTTTTTTTAGGTTTCTTAATTATGAGTTCGTATTTCTTTTACATGGTTTCTTTGTTTTATTTGGTTGTGTTTTGTGTAGCTTTTAATTCGTATTCAGCTTTGCCTTGCTAGATAAACCAAATAACTATTATCCAAGGAAAGAGGTTATATCAAGTGTTCCTCGGAATTTCCTCGGTATTTCTTAAAAAAAAAAAAAAATAAGTTCAATGGTAGTCTGTTTCCGAGTCATCATCACCAGATGAATCTGAATCTGGATCTTGGTGAAACTCTCCAATTACTGGTTCATCCTCTACGTGAACGACGGCTTCCTCTCCAAAGTCGGTTAAATCGACTACAAGGCCAACTCCAGCTAAATCTTCTGCTGCACTACAGTTGCCGGATGTGCTTGGTTGTAGTGGGTCTTCCAGCTCAGAACTTCCCTGAACTCGGCCTCTCGGGTTGAGTCTTGTAACAGTAACCCATGGATCATCTCTGTTCCTTACCCGGGGGTACTTGATATAACAAACCTGTAACATTTAGAAAAATTATAAATTAATACACATGATGATGAATCATTCTGAATAATTAACATTTAATTACCTGATCGGCCTGGGAAGCAAGAATGAAAGGATCATAATATTGCAGCTTTCGCCTCGAATTTACTGATGTAACACCAAATGCATCTGTTCTCACACCTCGATCTGGGGTGTTGTCGTGCCAATCACAATAGAAAACAGTACAGCGCAATCCAACCATGCCCAAATACTTGATTTCCAAAATCTCATGTATGTGTCCGTAGTATACATCATCTCCTGATGCAGAACAAACGCCAGCATCATAAGTCGTACTCGAACGTCTCCTCTTCTGAGTTGTGAATGCATATCCTCGAGTACAAAATCTCGGATATGACTTCACAACAAAGTTTGGTCCAACGACCATCTCACGTATCCAATCGTCAAATGTTTCACCTCTGGCCAAACCAGCAGACACCTATTAATAGCACATATATATATATTATATCAATAAATGTGAATTAGTATAAATATGTGATAAAATATATTTTAATTTGTTTAAAGCACTCACATAAGTAAACATCCATCCAGTAAATTCTCTCTGCTTCATTTCTTCTAGTTCGTCCTCTGTGGCGTATCTATACTCGAACCGCTTTTCTGCCATGAAAATCCTGTATATGATGACAATAATGTAATTAATTAAGATTTAAATTTCAACTTGTTAAAATAAAAATTTGTAAGCTCATTTATTTACCTCTCATATTGAAGAACGTCTTCGCAGTTGGTGAGCAAATATGTTTGCAAATGACTGCGCTCCTGCTCAGTAAGTCGACGGTCCTTTGGTTTTCCGCTAAGTCGTCCAACGTCTGTGAAAATGTCTGGAACCGTAACATGATATGTTGCCCGTTCGCCTCTATCATCATGCCGAGCAGGTCTTCTGTTTTTGGTCTGAACTTCTGCTGGAAAGTAGTACTCGGCAAAGTTTGAAGTTTCTTCATTGATCATCTGTGCGACTATAGAACCTTCCACCCTACTTAAATTTTTCACCATCTTCTTCAAATGGAACATATACCGCTCATACAGATACATCCATCTATACTGCACAGGACCACCAAGTTCCAATTCTCTTGCCAGGTGAATAACAAGATGCTCCATAACATCAAAAAATGAGGGAGGAAATATCTTCTCAAGGTTGCACTGAATCACGGCTATGTTAGTCTTCAAATTTTCAATACCTTCAAGAGTCACTGATCTCGTGCATAAATCGCGGAAGAAACCACTTATCCCTGCAATTGCTTCATGAACATTTCGTGGTAATATTTCCTTGAAGGCGAACGGAAGGAGGCGCTGCATCATTACATGGCAATCGTGGCTTTTCAAGCCAGTAAACTTTCCTTCCTTTCTGTCGATACAGTTACGCAAATTTGATGCGTAACCGTCTGGAAATTCCACATCGTTTGAAATCCAATCAAAGAACGCATCTTTTCCCGCTGCATCAAGTCGGTATATGGGAAAAGGAGCCCTACCATTCTCATCAACATGAAGTTCTGAACGAGCACATATATCGACTAAATCCAGTCTTGACTTCAAATTATCCTTTGTTTTACCTT
Source organism: Brassica napus (assembly GCF_020379485.1). NCBI lineage: Eukaryota > Viridiplantae > Streptophyta > Magnoliopsida > Brassicales > Brassicaceae > Brassica > Brassica napus. Next base: position 8,196 of record NW_026014569.1, read on the forward strand.
GAACATTAAGGATCGTGTTCATGAGATTGTCAAAAAAGTTCTTCTCAATATGCATGACATCTAAATTATGCCTTAGCAGATGATCCTCCCAGTATGGCAGATCCCAGAAAATACTTTTTTTGTGCCAGTTATGTAGTTCTCCAACAGCATCTACCGGAAAACGCTCATGTCCACCGACTTCTGGCGTCCTTTCTGCACCAAAATCTCTTAGTTGTATCTTCAAATCTTTCCCACAAATTTCCGGAGGTGGACTGTCAAACACCCTCTTGTTCTTCGTAAACAAATTCCTACTCCTACGATATGGATGATCAGGTGGTAGGAATCTCCTGTGACAGTCAAACCAACACGTTTTCCTTCCGTGCTTTAGTTGGAAAGCATCAGTGTTATCTTGACAATATGGACATGATAGCCTTCCATGCGTTGTCCATCCAGACAACATACCATATGCTGGAAAATCACTTATTGTCCACATTAGTACTGCCCGCATTTGAAAGTTTTCTTTACACGAAACATCGTATGTTTCAGCACCTTGAGCCCATAGTTGTTGCAACTCATATATTAGTGGCTGAAGAAACACATCAAGTGATCTCTTAGGATGCTCTGGTCCGGGAACGAGAATCGAGAGAAACAAAAACTCTCGTCGCAAGCACAAGTTTGGGGGGAGGTTGTATGGTGTAAGAATGACGGGCCATAGAGAATACTGTCTTCCACTCTTGCCAAACGGACTGAAACCATCAGTACATAATCCAAGGTAGACATTTCTTCTCTCATACGCAAAGTCGGGATACTTTGATTGGAAATGCTTCCACGCTTTTGCATCTGAAGGATGTCTGATCTCACCATCTGTTGAGTGCTCCGCATGCCATCTCATTGGTTGCGCTGTGCGTTCAGACAGATACAACCTCTGCAACCTTTCCGTCAAAGGTAAATACCACATCCTTTTATATGGCACTGGAACTCTTCCAATTGTATCTTTATAACGAGGCTTTCCACAAAATTTGCATGTAACCCGCTGTTCATCCACCCTCCAATAAATCATGCAGTTGTCGCTGCATACATCTATTACCTGATACGATAAACCAAGACCAGCTACGAGTTTCTGAACCTCGTAGTATGAACCAGGAGCTACATTATCCTCGGGTAGAATACCTTTTACAAAATCAGCAATCGCATCCACACAGTCTTCAGCCAAATTATAATCTGTTTTAATGCCCATCAATCTTGTAGCAGATGATAAAGCTGAATGACCATCTCTGCAACCTTCGTACAATGGTTGCTTTCCAGCATCCAACATATCATAAAATCTCCTAGCTTCTGCATTGGGTAAATCTTCCCCTCTAAAATGATCATTTACCATCTGCTCAGTACCTACACCATAATCTACATCCGTTCTAATTGGTTCTTCTAATCTAACCGCTGGCTGAGGTTCACTAGTACTACCATGTTCATAATCAGTTTCCCCATGATGATACCAAATTTTGTAACTTCGTGTAAACCCACTCAAATATAGATGAGTCCAAACATCCCACTCTTTAATAACCTTTCTATTTTTACAATTAGAGCAAGGACATCTTAACATACCTGTTTTTGCTTCCGGTTGTCGGTGAACTAACCCCATGAATTCAGTTATACCTCGTTGGTATTCTTCCGTAAGCAATCTCGTGTTCGGATCCAAATGAGGTCGATCGATCCAAGAACGAAAATAATTTGAAGAAGACATATTTTTTATGAATCAAATTCGTGTGTAAATAGAGTAAGAGGGAGGATGAAGATATGAAGTGAATGAAGAGGAAGAGGAGTGCTTGTATTTATAGTTTTAATCCTGCCGACATACCGAGGAAATTCCGACGGAATTCCGACGGACAAAACTAGTTCGTCGGAATTTCCTCGGAATTTTGTAAAATCCCCCAACGGCTCTCCAACGGCTATAATATTTCCTCGGAATTCATCGGTTTTTTCCGAGGAACACAGTTTTCCTCGGAATTTCCTCGGAATATTCCGACGGACTGTAGTTTCCTCGGAATTCCGTCGGTATATTCCGAGGATTTCATTTTCCGTCGGAATGTCCGTCAGAATATCGCTGTTTTCTTGTAGTGTCAGTGCTAGGATATCAATATTCGCCGCTACCACCAACAATGCTCACTCCTCCGATCACGAAGACAGTAATTAGACTAGAAGATCAAGAGGCATAGCCGATTTCAATAACTCCAGACTATTAGTCTCCTAGCTATTAGGTTCCAGCTAGTGTACTAAAGGACCACACCAACGGTGCAAATTATGGATCAAACGCCATCCCTCTGATAAACCTCCATCTCACCCCTTAGTCATAAACCGAACAAGACTGTCCGGATTGAAAAGTTGGCCTTGACGTCAGCTAGCGAGCCAAGGATCACCAAGTCACAACTGTAAGGAGAGCAGAGCTCATGTCACTGAAACAACCATGGTGCTCCAACGAAGAACATACCCCTTTATGCCACGTGTCCCTCCTCCAACCGTCTCACCGCCTCCGGGGAAGGTAGATCCTAGATGGAGGAGGAGTCACACCAAGCCATGCGCTGATGTCGTGTAACTTTCGCCAGAGATCTTGAAGAAGTAAAACCAGATCTGACGAGTGCTACAGCCTTAACCGCCGATTCTCCCCTCCACCGTGCCACCCAGAGTCTTGCGCCACACCATAAGAAGCCAAGAGACATCCCCATCGACCCAAAAGAGCTTTGGGAGGGTTCCGACAGAAAAGAGTAGCGAGCATCTCCACTGAGGAAGGACGGGGAGGGAGAGAGCAAAGAGAAACCGAGATTAGAGAGATGAGGTTCCGCCTCCGGTGCCGTCTGAATTGGCGGCCAGACTAGAGATGGATCATCGTTGATATCTGTACGAGTCGTCATTGGTATTTCTTTTATTTTGGAAAGTCTAAAAGAGGAACTCTTAGAGCATGTTTAATGGGGTTCTTAGGATGTCGTTTTTAGCAAAATATAAGAACCCGTCTCTTAACTTTTAATTGAAAAAAGCTAAGAATCGATTCTTAAATATCTTATTTACAGGAGTTACAAATATATAATGCCCATAAAAGTTACAAAAGAGATGAAATGCTAGATAAAATAACATATATATATCTGCTTTTGTAACTGTAGACTTGCCATTGTAGCGGCCAAGAAAGCCTTCAGAGTTGTTTGGTTTGTTAGTGATGCAGCGGCATCATGCTTGACCGACAAGTAACGTGGTTAACGTTATGACTTATGTTTTCCTATTTTCTATTATTTATTTTTAATTATGATAATTTTATGGGCTTTAGGTCTTTTATCTTAAACATGTTTATCTTAGGGTTTTGTGTTTAGTTTTGGCTTATATATAGCCTTCTTTGTCGTTGTTTATGAATTAGACTTTTGATAATTAAAAACAGAACTTTTGCTTTATACTTTGTTTGATTCGATTAAATTCATCTACAAGAAGTTGGTCTCAAAGAAGCTATCGCAAGAAACTCTTTTACCGATCTAAGAACAGGTCTCTAGAACCCTAAAGATTCCTTTTTGTACGCTGCACCAGTTAGTGATATATCGTGAGACTTAGTTTACAAAAAAAAAAAGATATAGACTTATGAGACTGTATATGTATCTCACATTGAAAATTCAGTTGTCATATACACCTCGCACATCTGCGTATATGTAATGAAGAACAGTTTTTGTAAGTGAAACTTGCTCATATTTTATTATCTTGCTTTACTGATCGAAGAGTTTGGGGCTTGATGAACATGCTATTTATTTTTTATGATGAAACGAACTGAATAACCAAGGACATCCGGTAGTGGGCCTGAGTAAAAAGACCTAATAATTTGTTATGGAATTGACAAAGATAATTAAATCTCAGCTTGAGGAAGTTTGAATAATGAGAATAAGAGACGGGATTATCATAAAGAAATTGCAAGAGGGAATTATATTTCTTTCCCAAAAGTGTGAAATTGCAAAAGTGCTAAGCTCGACGCATTGACCCTATTCATTGTGAGATATTTTTTTTTAGTAACATGTTAAATTTCATACCTTTTTTAATGTTTTACAGTGTTGAAAAAAACAACTATGAGCATATAATAAACACAAAGACAACCCAATAAAGAAAAGAGAGAAGAAGAATATGGCGAGAGATTAAGGAGGCCTGAAGCATAGGAAGTAGAATTGCAGCACCGACTGTTGGCGGTGAGATGAAGCCGGAAAAGAAAGGAATCTGTCCCGCATGAGCCTGTCAACTGAAGAGAGATTAACTTGAACGGTTGTTTAAGTTGATGTGAAGATCCTTGCATTTCTTTCCTTGTACAGTAAATAGATAACTGCCTGGAAAAGACAATTGTTTTGGGTAAGTTTTTTATAGTGACTAGATCTACCGCAAGCGTTATCCCAAACTCAAGAAAACCCGTAGAATTTTTTTTGGAGAGTCGTAGTACCACCACATCGACAGAGAATCGAATCTGAGACTTTTAACAGTCGTCTGTGAGAATAGAGATCATATATTGTGAGATTTTTGTTTGTAGCATGAGCTTCAAAGTCGTATGGATGTGTTGTTCAAGTTGTGGAAGAGAGCGAATTTAATTAAAAGGTTCATTATACATGGTTATGATGCATAGTGGAAATATTAAGCTTCAGATACTTTAACATAGATGTTATACAAAATAATGGTGATTTTTATAAACTAATTTAAAATATTTTACCAGTGTATAACATAAAAAGTAAAATATAAAATATCAGATTAAATATAAATATACACATTATACAAAATAACAACAAAACTATTTATTTAAGAATAAAATATACTAAACACACAGAAAAAAACATATAAAATATTTTTGAAAGAAAAATCATATGTGCAATTTCACCGGGTACTCGTCTGATTAATTTCCGACTGAGTTTATTGTTTCAAGGTCACACCTTTCTTTCTCTACCTCTAAGCGATTCTTTTTCGAAGAAGACTCTTCTTTTCTCTGGTACTGGTACTATTATAACTGATCTTGGTCTCGTGTTTATTGCGCAGGTCCTTCAGTCTACGCATAAGAACTTGCGAATTCCTACACTTAAACCCACTTATGGAAAAAGTCTAAAAAATCACAACGTTCGTACGCGGAGACTGCCGAACTGTGTGTTAAAGCGAGACCAAAGCCAGTGGTGGTAGTTACAGTACCAGGAAAGAAGAATTCTTTGAGAAAGAACCAGTTAGAGGTAGGAAAAGAAAGATGCGACCTGGAAGCACTAAGCTCAGCCAAAAATTAACTATAGCTGGTGCAACTTTTAAAAAGGGAAACCTGATCAGAGAGAGTAAGATATGTTGGAGAAGAAAACAGAAACAGAGAGAATATATATAGTCCCCGAGAGCTACGAGGATGAGGATGAACTTAAAGACTGTGTATCATCACCAAGCCAAGTTCAATGTTTCTTTTTGTTCCTTCCTTCTCTGAATTTTTTTTTCTTTTGAATATCTTTTTACTATGCTAACTTTTGTATTTTGTTTCCATACCTAATGTACCTAGAAATTCTTTCAATTCTTTCAAATCTTTTCTCTTATATTTTTCCTTTTGCAATTTATTATTCCACAGTATTTGATAATAATAAAACAAAAAAAATACATATTCTATATACTCCAGATTTCTTAATCTATTTTCTTATAGTCTTGTTTTTATGATTAATTATTCTATTGTACTATCATGATAACAAAACAAAAACATTTTTTCCTGTTTTATATTTTAAAAGTTTTATGTTGTTGTACTCTGATCAAAATAAAAGAACAAACTGAAGGGTCAAAACTATTTCCAACATTCGAAAGTTGAAACATGATTTAGTCAGCGGACTCAACATCTTACAACTCTATTTAGTCAAAAAAAAAAACATCTTACAACTCTACATGGATTAAAAAAAAGAAGTTTTTTGATAACTTTTTATGTTTGTACTATATTTACAGTAGACATCTTTATTTTAGTCACAAAATTATATGTAATGAACAACTGTATTTACATGGTACTGAAAATTTCCATCAAGCATTTTCATTATTTTGAAAATTTTGTGTTATGTAGAATCCAATCTCGAAAACATAATGTAAAAATACTAAATAATATTTTGATTATATCTTGATCAATTATCTGATAAAATGGGCTTCAACATTTTCTATAAGATTTGCATACATAAGATAAAATTAAATTGAAATAATAACACAATTTTAGTAATTTAGACAATATTGTAATAGTTGAATGTATGTTCAGTTACATGGATTATGAAATGTGTCAAATATATTTATCTTATTGACGGAAACCCTAAACATCGTTATGAAAGAAGTTATAACTTTATATGAAGGAAGCTAATGTTATATGTTAAGTATTTATTTATATATTTATCAGAATCCTAAACTTCGCATTCCAAAAATCCTAGAATCATAATGGTTTTTTTCTCTCTTAAAAGTGAGGTTAAAAGTGGTTAAGGTAAAACTATTAAAAGTCCAACGTTAAAAAAAATTGTCTAAGTCTGAGATTAATTAACTTTAGAATTATAATTTTTTTTCTCTCTTTAAAGTGAGGTTAAAAGTGGTTAATGTAAACATGAAAATATATATTATGAATGTGGTATTTTAGATAACTACCCTATAATTATAGTAACTAATTGTAGTAATTATGAAATTTTTATATAATGGTTCATCATGTTTATTTTTCATTTATTTATTTATAATTTTTTCATTAATGCATTAGTTTTTGTTATACTTTAAAGCTGTGGTACATTAATAGGTATTAACCAAAAATCCACTTTTAGCTCCAGATTTTTAAGAAATAAAAAATATCAATAGTTTATACTTTATAAACTTAATAAATTATTTTTTTAAAAGAAAATGAAATAGATATATATATAGCTGATTAATAAATAATATTCTAAAATACATAAAATATTATTTTTATACAAAACAATAAAATAGTAAAAATAAATATATAAAATATGTTTTTAGCAAAATATAATAAACAAAATTCACACTTTTTTAACACCCAAAGTTCACATTTAATTTCAAATTTTGATGAAAAATTAAAATATATGTTTTTATAAAATATTTGTACCCGTAAAATATATTGGTTGTTATGCTTTTTTTTGGTGAAAGAACATGTTACTATAAATGCACTCAGTTTGGGCGATTACAGACTTACAGTTCCCACCAACCTCTACATGGGCTTAAATTAGGCTTGTGGTTACAGTTTTTTTTTCTGTTCAGGTTTTCCGTTAATTCAGTTCGGCCATGGAAAAGAACCGAAGATAAAATTGATTCGATTTTCGGTTATTTTTCGGTTTTATATTTTTCAAAAATGACCGACTTTGATATTTTGGTTGGAGTTCGGTATAATTACTTTTTAATAATGTAGGTTAAATTTGTTTGTTTTCAGTTAGTTCGTTTATTTTTGGTTAATTCGGTTAATTTTGGTTTTTCGGTTCTTTAATTTTTTTATTATTTTTAGAAACGAACCAAAACATAAAACGAATTAGTTTTCAAAATCAAACTGCACTAAACCAAACACAAAATCGTAACCGTGCCAAAAACCAAAATTTTGGATTGGTTCTGCTGGTCCGTTTTAGACAAAATCCGCAAGCCTAGCTTAAATTATAAGAACCTTTTGTCCGAGGTTACGGAGTTCATGAGACAAAACCTTTTTCATTAAGACAACATAGTTTCAAGATAATAAAAACTGGAATATCATCAGATATCAGAATACTTGTGCTTCAAATCACAAGAAAATATTAAAAACAAAGTCAACATATCTCTCCGGTAAATCCAAATTAGGATATCACGGCTCAGCGCGCTCAATCCGGAGAGCCACCATGGGAGACTTATTGGGAGACTTATTGAGGGTCGTCACACGAGTCTCTCTCGAACATCTCCAAACATTCAAGTCGTCTTCAGGGCTTCCTGTATCCACTCCATATTTATAAGGAAAAGTCTCATGGAACATCTCATTGATGAACAGCATCGAGCTCCCACTCACACCACAACCCTCAGGAAGCTCCTTAGCCGAGCACGCGCTGTTCCCAGAGCTATTCCCCAGCTGTCCAATCAACAACACACGGTCCCCCAAATCACTGACCACGACCCATTCGCCAGCTTCCTCATCCAGCACACTCACTCTACACGCCATATTGGCGAAACTCAAAACACCGTTACGAACGATGATTCTCTCAACAAGGTAAAGCTCATCGTCACCGTACGGCACCAGATAATTTAGTCTTCCACACCCCGCGATCTGTGGTGGCCTCAGCGGCGTCGTTTCCAGCGTGTAAGGATCGATAGCGAATACGTCCCCGTTGGTGAAGACCGGATAGAATTTGCCTCTGAAGGTGACTATATCGATGCAATCAGCTCTCGAGCAATTATCAACCTCCATCCAACGCATTTCAGTACTTCTTAACGCCAACATATGATGAGAGTAACCGATAAGCACAATGAACTCTCCTCCTTCCTCATTGTTCAGCGGAAGAATAGCCACGCCTCTGTAACCTGTTAATAATGAATCAGGATCGTAACCGACCATTCTGCACCTATGCCCCAGAGGGATAATCTGACAGTCAGCAACGTTGATCGAGGTTGGAGCAGTCACCATGTGATCCCCGGACTTATCTGGTCCTACTCCTCCAACGAAAAACTGAGACGGCAACGCGTGGTCGTCGTCTTCCGGAGAACGGACTCTGAAGAGGAAGACAGGGAACTTCTCGAGGGTGCAGAAGCCTCCGAACCTGTCGAACGAAGGAAGAGAGTAGCTTGTGCGTAGTAGCCAAGAAGGAAAGGGGAAGATGGATCGCCACGGGCCGCAAACAGCGCGGGCATGGATAAAATCGAAACAGTCTTCTAGCTTTGAGGAGATGATGCGCAGTAGCTCATCAGGGAGATTGGACCAGTCGGATGATGTGTGCTGGTCTTTCAAAGACAGCTGCAGTTTTGAAACCTGGCAAGAAGAAGATTCACAATCTTGAGAAGCGATTCAACATCTACATTCATCGTTTCACACCAAACTACAAGTTTAAGAGAGAGAGAAATAGAGTTCTGACACTATCTGAGAGAAGAGATGTATTCTTCTCAGTTTCGACTTCTGTCGTTTTAGCTGGTTGTTTCGATTTCACAACCTGAAAGAAAAATTAAGCTGATTCTGCCGCTATTGAAATTCGATCAAAGTTATAGATTTTTTTTTTTTGCGATTATTATGTAATAAGAGGGGGAGAAGGAATGTGTACCCAAACCATGTTTGATGACTTTTTTCTCGGTGCCATGTTTGCTGATTCCCTAAATCTGTAAGACATATTGGAGGGTTTAGTAATATGTAAGCAAACATTAATTAATAACACAAAGACTAGGAGAACAAGTACTAGATCCGCCTACAAGAAACAGAGAATCGAACTGATAAGGAATGGACTTTTCGATTTGGTGCCCGGGAAAATCTTGGGTTAGATGTTGTTCAGAGCTCTAAGCTCCGTTTTCAGTACGGTCGAAACGCACCCTAAGGTAAAAGTTGTTGGAGAAGAAGAAAGGAAAGGTGTCTTCTTTCTTTACTATTGGGCTTTTTTTGTACTCTGTAAACCATTAAGGCCACGCAAATATTCAAATATCGTCTTTTGAACACTATTCAAGATGCTGCATGTAAATATAAAATTTATAATATCTACATATTTGAGAGGGAAAAAGACAAAAATAGCACTAGATCAAGTTTTTGTTCCCAAACTAGCACTTAAGGTCAAAAGTCACAAAAATAGCACTTAATGTTTTATCAAAAGTCACAAACTTAGGGTTTAGAGTTAAAGGGTGGGGTTTAGGGTTTAGGGTTTAGGGTTTAGGGTTTAGAGTTTAGGGTTTAGGGTTTAGGATTTAGAGTTTAGAGTTTAGAGTTTAGGGTTTAGGGTTTAGAGTTGAAAAATGAGGTTTTGGGGTTTAGGGTTTAGAGTTGAGAAATGAAGTTTTGGGGATAAGATTTCAAATTTTGAAAAAAAAAAAAAATTAAAATTTTCAAAGGATAAACTTAGAAATGTGCTATTTTGGTCATTTTAGTTTTGGAGTGCTATTTTTGTGATATAAACTTAGAAATGTGCTATTTTGGAGATTTGCCCTTTTAAGTACTTTTTCTAAAATTTTCAAAAAAAAAAATTGGTTTATTTTAATTTTTTTTAAGTAAATGTAATATTTTTGGTTACATTTTTTTAATTTTTGAATAATTGTTTGGATGATAAATGAAATGGAACAGAGAAGAAAGGAAGAGTTGAATGTTTTCTCTATGTCTCACGCTGAAAGATGTTACGAGGTTATATACAAGTCTCAGATGAGAATATCTCAACTATGTAACTAGATACTTGGAACTACCCATATCTTACCGATATCTAAGTACAACAACTCATTCTAATCCCAATAATATCGGAATCTATTCCAACACCCCTCCTCACGTTGGAGCATACAAGTCTTGTATGCCCAACTTGATTTTGAATCCTTCAAACTCTGATCGTCCAAGAGCTTTTGTGAACACATCTGCCAGCTGAGTAGTAGTTGTAACATAGGACGTAGCTATGGTCTTTGCTATTATTTCATCTATAACAAAATGACAGTCCAGCTCGATGTGTTTCGTTCTTTCGTGAAATACCGGGTTATTAGCAATGTGTAGAGCAGCCTTACTGTCGCAGTATAAAGTCATCGGATGGTCATGGAGAATTCCAAGCGCCTGAAGGATTCTCTTTAGCCAGATGAGTTCCTTTGTAAGCCAGAGTTCGTCACAAAATTCTTCAGCGTAGCAGGAGGTTTCCGTGTTCGGTGACCCCGTCCCAGTTGTGGTTCTGGTGCATCGGAAGATTCTGCTTCCGTTGTTGTCGGAGAGGGCAACGTCGAAGACGATTGAACAGGTATTTGTTGGGCCATGTCTGATGTAGGAGCGTTGTTGGGCCTGATTGTTACTGGGCCTTGTTGTTGAATCGGGCTCAAGTTGACGTTTTGTCGCATCTCCACGTTTTGAACGTCTTCTTCTTCACAAATTGGAATTCCGGTGATCGGTTCCCATAGCTTTGGAGTTTTGCTGTCGTTATCCTCTGTAATTACTTGTTTCTTGTAAGGAAACTCAGATTCACAGAACACCACGTCCCTGGAGATAAGAAATTGTTGTTTATCCAAGTCAAACACTCTCCATCCTTTCTTCCCGTAAGGATACCCAAGAAACACACACTTGTTACTTCGCGGTGCAAATTTATCACCTCTGGTTCCTTGATTATGAACGTAACACAAGGTACCAAAAATCCGGAGATGATCGTAAGTCGGAGCTTTGTTGTGAATCCGTTCGTACGGTGTGAGACCATTAAGTAGGGAGGTCGGTGTTCTGTTTATGAGATAGGCTGCGGTAAGTATACACTCTCCCCAGAAATCTATGGGTAGAGAAGCCTCGAACCGAAGGGCACGCGCGACGTTGAGAATGTGACGATGCTTCCTTTCCACCCTTCCATTCTGTTGGGGAGTACCAACGCACGAGGTCTCGTGTACAATGCCGAGCTTTGAGAACTGATTTTTCAAGCATAAGAACTCCGAGCCATTGTCGCTTCGGATCGTCCGAACTTTTGTCTGAAACTGTGTTTGAACCATAGAAAGAAAGTTCAACAACTGTGTGGGCGCCTCTGTCTTGTCTTTGAGAAGATAAACCCATACCCCTCGAGAGTAATCATCAACCACAGTCAGAAAATATCTAGCACCAGTATACGATTGTGTTCTATAAGGACCCCATAAGTCTGTATGTATCATATCAAAAATTCTGAAAGTTTTATTGATGCTAACTGGGAAACAAGATCTTGTTTGTTTTGCGCGGAGACAGACATCACACGCCTTATTCAGAAAAGTTGAACAAACTGAAACTGAATCAGAAATAACAGGAAGTGAGCAAACAACTTTAGCAGCAGGGTGTCCCATTCTCTTGTGCCACAGGTCATATGTTTCTTCCAACTTTGTTGTGACAGCAGCTGCGCTCTCCATACTGCGTAAGTGGAATGCTCCCATCATCCTCTTAGCCACTCCAATCACCATCCTCGAGGTTCGGTCCTGAACAATTAAGAACTGGTCAGCCATCTGTACAACACATCGGTTTTCATCCATTAACTGCCCAACTGAAATCAAATCAGAAGGCATGCCCTCAACATAGAAGACTGAATGCAACATCAAACCCTGACCAATTCTGATTTTCCCTTCTTTAACAGACACTCTTTCGCGTCCATCAGCCAATACAATCAAAACCGGTTCCATATCACGTATATCATGCAAAACATCAAGCTTGCCAGTCAAATGATGGCTCGCTCCAGTGTCCAAAATCCATGAAGGAGTAGAAGACTTACCTTGTTCTTCCCTGCATTTGCATTGAGGATTGTCATAATGCTTCTCCACTGGTGGTCGCTGAGGCCAACTACTCCATCTCGATCTTTGTCTGTGATGACATAGTTCGCTTGTGTTGAATGTTGCGTTCCGACCTTAGCCGCATTCGCAAATGAACTAGACCCGCGACCAGCTCCATTTCGGTAAGAACCAGGGCGATTCTTTCCTTGCGTTGTTCGTGCCCTCGGCCTGTCTCCCCACCACTCCGGGTAGCCAATGACCGCAAAACAGCTCTCAGTCGGATGTCCCGAGCGGTTGCAGTGCTTGCAAAAGGTGGATTTGTTAGCATCATCACCCCGGCCAAGAGGTCTTGCTTGAGCAACAAAAGCCGTGACCTCCTTCATGGCATCTTCTTCCTCCAACTTGTGGACTGTTCGTAGATCCTCCTCTTGGCGTACTATGTTATACACCTCTTCCATAGGTTGCAGCGGCGTACGAGAGACAAGTGAGGAACGTACGGTTCGAAAGTATGCATCGTCGAGTCCGTACAAGAACTGATGCACCTTATCTTCTTCACGGTCTTTCTCTTGGAGAGTACCAAGATCACAAGTGCAATTTCCACACTTGCAGACTCGAAGTGGACGATAGTTCGCCATGTTGTCCCAAATGCGATTGAGCTTCCCAAAGTATGATTCAATCGCTAATCCTCTTTGTTTGCAACAAGCTAGTTCAGCCTTAATCTGCTGGATCCTTGGTCCACTCAAAACCGAGAACCGTCGTTTCAGATGCTCCCATAGATCTTGAGCAACATCTCGATGAGAGATTGTTGATCTGAGAGTTGGTTCAATTGTCATCTTGATCCAAGACACCAAGAGCGCCTGGATCGTCCACCAGTCCTCCAGGTCAGCGGATCCTTCTTCTGGGCGCTTGATAGATCCATTAAGAAACCCAAATTTCTTGCGAGAACATAACGCCGTTTTGATCCCGCAGGCCCACTCATCATAGTTCGTCCCCTTCAGTAGAGGGTGTGAGATCACAGCTCCAGGATTATCCTGAGAGCTCAAGTCGTAGGGTGAGATTTTTCTTCTCACTTCAGTTGTTGTTGTTGCCGTGTTCGAGTCAGTCGACATCTGAAATTGATTTCAGTGTTTATAAGTCTGAAAAAAAAAAAATTCAGGCTCTGATACCATGAAATGGAACAGAGAAGAAAGGAAGAGTTGAATGTTTTCTCTATGTCTCACGCTGAAAGATGTTACGAGGTTATATACAAGTCTCAGATGAGAATATCTCAACTATGTAACTAGATACTTGGAACTACCCATATCTTACCGATATCTAAGTACAACAACTCATTCTAATCCCAATAATATCGGAATCTATTCCAACAATAAATGTGCAAATCTCATTTGAGGCTGAATCGAATTATGCAAGAAAGTGAGAAACTGTATTTGTTGTTTTTTTTCCTGGTGGTCAGAAAATTGGTTCAATCAGAGAATTCAAAACCAAAGCCGGTTAGAGTTTAAGATTGAGAGCTGGTTTACGATAGGAGGAAAGGAAAGGAACTGTGTGAAACGAAACTCAACCATTTTGGTACTCTCTCCCTCCCTCTATCTCTCTCTCTCTCTCTCAGTGATTAGGGTTTTGCAATCTAGACATGTCTCGGGCAGAGAAGAAGCAATCGCCGCCGCCGTCTCCGATTACGTCACTTCCGGAGGACGTCGTCGTTGACATCTTAGCTCGCTTACCGATATCTGACTATCCGAGAGTATCTCTCGTTTCGAAGCGCTTCCGTTCGCTCGTTTCGTCGCCTGAGATATACGCGAGACGACGATCTTCGCTGGGCTGCACCGAGCATTGTCTCTACGTTTTCCTCTATAACTGTGCCACCCGCGTGAACCGTTTGTATACGCTCCGCCGGGGCAATAGCAGCAGCCGCTTGGTCCTAATCCCTGGGCTGCCTCCTTATGGAAGCTTCGCAGCTGTGGGTTCGAGGATATATGAACGAGGTGCTGAGTTCCAAGTGTTGGGGGTGAGAGCGCTTGTGTTGTTGATGATGTTTTTTTGTTCTTTTACGATTGGTCTGACAAGGAGTTGAGGGCGTATGATCCAGAGCGCAAGTGTTGGCAAGTGGTGAAAGGTTTGGATGATTTGTTGGCTGAGATAAGACGTGCTGCTTGTTGTTGGTTGCAGACTGTGAGTTATGGTGGGAAACTGGTTTTGTTATATGGAAAAGGAGAATTCTCGTGGTTAACCAAGGAGGTTTCGCTGGAAATACGCAAAGGGGGTCAGATTTGGGGTAAAGTTTATCAGTGGTGTGATGATCATGCTTTGATCGCTGGTAATTTTATCATTAGGAAATCTCTAGATGTTGTGCTTTGAGTCAACAACATTCTCTCCTTTTTTATGAACTTGCTGAAGTGGGTGGGCCTTTGTTTGAGAGTTGAGAGTTGAGAGTCTGTCTCTCACTTGTATATCTCTTTTTCTTAAGCTGAGCTCCTTTCCTTACCTGCAGTATGTAACTGAATGGAAACATGTTCCAAGTTTACAAAAATGTGTCTTGAATTTTCAGATGTTTGTCTGCTGTGTGGCAGTGTAAGTGGAACCTGTTCGTTGGTATAAGTGCTTTATGAGGTCACACTAAGGCTGCACTAACGATTAGGAACTAACTATGTAGGTAGCAATTCTAGTCAATAAGAAGCAGCGCTCGTCCCGAGTTCGGCACTTCTTCTAGCTTCTGAGCTTTTTGATTTCCAATGTGTGCCTTTCTCATAGCTGAATAAAACAGAGAAAGATGAAGAATCATATGTCATAGCAATTTTTACTGTCTCTATGTTTTATAAGAAACATGTATTCTGAGAACAAATAAACTCACATTTAAGAGCTGATCCGGCAAGACCTGCAAGCCTTGATTTAGTATTTGTCTCGGCTAACGGTATTGCATTCTCTTTAGGTGCCATTCCCATGTCCCAAACTATGATGCAGAAGCAACCAACTACGGATCTTCTGATGCACCTTCACTGTCGATCCTCACCAGCAGTAAACATAGTTCCACTCTTGTTGCAAATTAAGCAAACAATTTTAGCCAAGGAACCAAAAGCATCACCATTTCCAGTAACAAAACTTCAACAAGGAACTGGAACAACTCTACTGATCCAAAGAACTAGTTTCTTGAGGCCTTAGAGAGTGGTGGGCTTTTCCCAAATTCAAAACTACATCAACTTAAACTAAAACAAAACAAGAGTTTCACTCTGAAACAGTTACTCACATCTCTAGGAGAAGAACAGAGTATACGCTTGTGACTACCATTTTCAAGCTCAAGAAGCAGCTTAGCATCCTCTGACTGATGAACTCCAACTTTACGATTCACCACCCATGAAAAAAACTCTCCCCACTCGGATCAAACTTAACAAGACTCGCTCCATGCCCTAAACCTGCAACAAAAACTCCTCTTTCCCCTCACAAGATTCAACATCGCAAAGCACTAGTCACGGTAAACAGCCAAAGCGAGCTTCCCAGACGGATGAATCGCAAAATCGTTAACTGTCTTCTTATAATGAGGACGAACGGACTTGAGGAGAAATGGTTTAGGGTTTTGAGTGTCGAGTCGTGTTTGGTGGGTTTAAGCTTGAATCCTCACTACACCTTGCTATGCTAGCGCGGATATGAATTTTCAGTTTTTAATTATTTATTTTATTAAATGATGTATTTGTAATAGTCGTTCATATTATATTCATTAAGTAAATATTTTTTTTTCCATCTTAAACTATCTATTTTTTTTACGAATGTGTGATATCATATAAAAAATATAAAAAAATGAGTATAGAGTTAATTAGATAATTTTAAAAACAAATTTTTTTTTCGTGTGCGATATAATATAAATAATGATCCGCCCAGTTAACAAAAATCATGATTATTTTATGTGTAATTTTTTTTATTTTGACCATTTCCTTAAAACTATATTAAATTTTACATATTTTAATTAGAATATTTTTAATATCTTTACCTTTTTATTTGAAATATAACTCAATATTTTTTTAACAATTATAACAAAATATTTTTAGAAATTGTTTGAAAAATATGAAAATTACATTTTTAAATTAAAATTATCCTAAAATATGATAAATTTTGATGTAAACGAAAACTCAAATTATGTCAAAAATAATGATATTCAATGATAATAACAATTTTAATTGATTATTTTTTAAAAAATACATTTACAAAAATATTGTTTGAAAGAAAATTCATTTATCTTTCAAATATAAAATGAAAATATTATAATTAAATAATAAAAAATATAAATAAAAACTATAAATTTACCAAATGACAACTGAGTTATATTATGCTAAAATTTTTTTTCTGACAATTTATTAAATGACAAATGAGTTATGAGCAAATAATACCATATAATTTTTAAAAACATAGTCATTTTTAAATATTTTTTGAATAAATAATTATTTTTAAATTTAATCAACTGAAAATAATATTCCTACAATTGTGTGAGTCAAATTCTAGTTTTATTGATGCATGTTATATATTAGTGCTGCATGTTTTAGGTAACATTGTAATGATGCAAATTTTTAAAAATCTCCATTATTAAAATTATGCACGTAAGGATAACTCATGAGTTTTTTTTTGTTGATTAAATGACATTATGTCCAAATTTATTTAAGGATATTTCATTAAGGTAACTGAAAAAGACAAATAATAAAATAGGAAGTTTAAATTCATTTAAGCATATTTCATTAATGTAACTGAAAAGACAAGTAATAAATTAGGCAGTTTTATTCGTTTTAGGATATTTCATAAATGCAACTGAAAAAGACAAGCAAAAAAAAGAGGGAGTTTAATTAATGAAGTAAAAACATTTTCAAATAGGTACTTCTCTTTTAATAATATATATATGAATTGTAGAAACCTGAAAACAGAATTGATATAAACGATAATATAAAGGGCAAATCTCCAAAATAGCACATTTCTAAGTTTATTTCACAAAAATAGCCCTCAAAAACTAAAATAACCAAAATAGCATTTTATCTTTTGAAAAATTTAAATTTTTTTATTTTTCAAAATTTGAAATCTTATCACAAAACCCCACTCCCCACTCTAAACCCTAAACCCTAAACCCTAAACCCTAAACCCTAAACCCTTAACCCTAAACCCTAAATCCTAAACTCCACCCCTTAACTCTAAACCCTAAACCCCACCCCTAAACTCTAAACTCTAAACTCTAAACCCTAAACCTTAAATCCTAAACCCCACCCTTTAACTCTAAACCCTAATGTCTAAATTAATTTACCGTTGGGATATAAGTGTATATTTATCTCTTTTGATAAAACAGTAAGTGTTATTTTGGTCATTTTTATTCTTAAAGACTATATTTGTGACAAAACTTTTTTAGTGCTATCCTAGTCATTTTCTCTAATATAAAATCTATTTTAAAGAAATAGAGGATTCAAAAGACAAAACGAAAACGGATAAAAAAAACATTTACGAAAACGGACATGGAATCCATATATAATATAATTTCTTAACTCTAATATTTGTTCCGCAGTAAGACAAGACTGTGCGAAATATCAAATCCCATGATATAACTATGGTAGACGATTCACGCTTCACTCGTAAATGTCCTAATAAACTAATAAATCTACGAAACACTCTCTAGACGTATTTCGTGGAATTTGCTTGTTTTCGTTGTGTAAAACGTGAAGAATGAAATGAGAAGGAGACGAGACGAGTTTTTAAAGAAGAGAAAACAAGCGACTTTTTGTAATTGATGCAGCATGTGCGCACGTTGGAAGAAGCGTTATTAAACTTACTCCATCAAATCTTTTCTCGTTTAAATTTATCGTAGAGAAGCATCATATTTTTTTTACACACTAAATGTCGTTTAAATAAAATTGCATGCTTGTTTTTGGAAGCCCATTTGACTCGAATAATACACCCAACCTGAATCTCTCCTAAGCGCATGCGATGATGCTCATCTTCTTCAAAGTTATTAGGTGTTTAAGGATTTTATAAAAACGAAACCGATTAGATTTGGACCATCACACACTTTATATTCTAGCCAGGTGTGGACATTTGTGCCTTCTTCTTTACCTAAAACATGTTTTCCAAAATATATTTTAATTTATATTCGATTAATCTCTGTAATATTATTTAAGAAATCAGTTTCATATGTGTCGTTCTCACGTTAATTTTAAGAGTGGTCAATTACAAACATAACCTTAATGAATTATACATAATTGACATATTAAGATTATTTCTATTTTCTTTTTGATTGATAAATTTCTAATTGGGCTTTTCACTTTATTTTTTCCTTTTAATTTTCTTTACAAAACTCATATAAATAATAAAAGGAAATATCTATAATAATTATAACATATATATATATATATATATAATAACGAATTTTAATCTTAATTTTATTTCTTTTCATATTTTCAAAAACAACGGAAGTAAAAAAGTAATTATCTATAAGTTTTAAAATATATAGATTTTTATACACAAAATATAGGTTCACAAAAATAGTATAATTGTATTTGAAAAGAAAACAATAGATTTTCATACCTCAAACTTAAAACTAAAGTATATGAAACAAAAGTAATCAATTTAGATGTAATTAGAATAAAAATTATTGTTTTTTTTTCATTTTAGACAAATATATAAAACTTAATATACTTAAACAATGAGCAAGTGAATTGATCATGATTCATATACTCAAAATCAGAAACCTATTTAAGTGAGCGAGATATCTAATCTATTAAAACAAAAGTACAAATAGCATTTTGTCCATGATTTACTTTGATAATTACATGTCATGCCACTAGGCCTGGGCAATTTAACCTGGACTCGAAGACCCGAACCGGAACCGACCCAAAAATATCCACCCGGAACCAGACCGAAAATTTACAAGTACCTTTTGGGTCTAAATTTTTTTACCCGAAAGAACCGGAACCGAAAAGGAACCGACCCGAATAGATCCGGACCCGAAAAGAACCGACCCGAATAGACCCGACCCGATAACACTACAAGAAAACATCAAGGATTCTGAGGGAAAAAATCGTCGAAATTTCGTCGGAATATCGTTATTCCGACGCAATTCCGACGAAATACGTCGTCGGAAATAATTCCTCGGAATTTCTTTTTTCCTCTGAAATCCCTCGGAATTTTTCGACGGAATTCCGAGGAAATAAATTTCCGAGGAAATTCCGAGGATCCCTTGTTTGTCGGAAAAGTCCTCGGAATATACCGAGGTAGAACTTCGTCGGGATAATTCCTCGGAAGTTCATCGATCGATGCGTGTTTGGACATATATACATCGATCGATAGGAGTATACCGACGGACTTTTTCCTCGGTTTATTCCGAGGAACTGTTCCCTCGGTATATTCCGAGGGATCCGTTCCTCGGAATTTTCCGAGGGAGTTGTCCCTCGGAAAATTTCGAGGGAAATGTCCCTCGCTATATTAAAAAAAAAAACGGATCGATCGATGCGTTTTTGTTCAAAAACGCATCGATCGATGTAGTGAAAAATATAATTAATTTCCTCGAAATGTAAAAAATATTAATTTTTTTGAAAAAATAAAATTTCTGAAATTTAAATTCGAAAATATGAAATTAAAAGTAAAATTGAAATCATACTAATTAATATTCAAAGTTTCACAAATAAAAATAAAACATTCCGAGATTGGGGAAAAAAAAACTACGGGTCTGGCACGTCCGGGAACACCTCGTTCGGGTACATCCTCTGCATCATCTCCATCATTTGCTGGTTCAGCCTCCTCTGTGCCTCATAGCCCGCCTGTTGAGCCGCCATCTGGGTCTCCAACAAAGATATTCGATCATCTTTGTCCTTCAACTGAGCCGTAAGTACTTCTGGATCAACAAAGGGCGGTGGTGCAGAAGAAGGAGGAACCGACCGGGTGCGACGACCCAAACCGAACAAACGTCCCTTCTTCTTTGGAACCGACTGAATAGAAAAAAGCCAAATTTAGAAATTTAAACCAAGAAATAAATGAATTGAACTTAAAAAAAAAAGAACTTACGGATTCAACGATTTCGTTGATTCGAAACCGGGACAAGTTGGTCGAAGCCGTCGAAGCGTCATCCTCGGTTTGAAGCTGAGACACTTCGTCTACCACCTGAGTTTGGACCAGGTCGACCACGTCCCTCACAAGACCGTCATCAATCTGGCCGGTCTTCTTGTTGGTATACGCCCTCCTCATTAGGGCGAGATCATCGACCGGCTCGCCATCATTTTCTTCCGCCTTGAAAAAAAACATAAAATTAAAGAAACATTAGAAATTAGAAGAAATGCACAATAAATTTAAATTCTGAAACTCAAATAATTGAAGAAAAAGCGGTTGAACTTACCATGCGATCTCCGAGAGTGGCAATAGATTGAGCACCCAAGTTATGCTTGTAGATGCCCTTCCCTTTACGGTCGCTCCTGCGGTTGGTGGAGTTGGTGGAAGAAGTTTCTTTCGTCTCCTCCTTATCCCAATGCGCACACAACTCCTTCCAGACCGTATCGTTCATCGACTTTGGGACCTTTTAATTAAAAAAAAAAGAAAAAGTTTAATAAATTAAAAAATAGTTTAATAAATTAAAAAATTGTTTAATAAATTAAATCGAACCTTATTGATTTCCCACTTCTTCTTCCACTCGTGGATCTGCTTCCCATAGTTGTCCATTACTTTATGGACGAAGTGGTGATAGATAAAGAGCGTCTCATCGGAATTCCAGTTGAACTCTTGCTGAAAAAAAAACACAATTAGTAGAAAATTTATATTAAAGATTAAAAATATAAGTAAAAAATTAGAATACTTACCGCAAACTGACGAAACCACAGAACCTGCTTGTCGGTTGGGAAGTGAGTGAAAGTCGGATGTCCACTGTCGAGGGCCGAGTACATCATACGGTTGATCCATGCGCTGATCCCGTTCCCGGATCGGTTGAACCTTATTAAAAGAACAAACGGTTAATAATGAATCCAAATTTAAAGAAAAAAAATGTTTAATTACCATGTTTGACCCCGTCCATGTGGATACGGAGTGAGATACGGAAGATGGTCACGACCGGGCTGTTGAACCAACTCCGCAACCCTCATCACTCCCGGAGGACCCGGAGGAACAGGAGCGGATGCAGCAGCGGGAGCGAGAGGAGCATGAGCGGGTGCAGCAGAGGGAGATGTATGGTTGGAGCTGTGGGGCGAAGGGGAATCCTGAAAATGGCTGGAATCCCGAGACTGGCTCCCCGTACCACCACGACCACGACGCTGTCGAGGCCGGGTCTGATCATCATGAGACCTGTAAATTAAAAAAAATATATTTAATAAATACAGAAATATATAAATTATTTTTTTTTATTAAAAAAAATCCCAAATAATTTAATCACAGAAAAAGATTTATATATATTAAATTTTTTTAATAAATATATAAAAATAGTTCTAATAAACAAAAATAGTTTTAATAAATAAAAATTGTTTAATAATTAAAATGTTTTGTAAAATCCAAAAAATCGAATTTATATAGAAATTTTTTTTTGTAAAATCCAAAAAATCGAATTTATATATAAAAATCGTTTTGTAAAATACAAAAATCGATTTTATATACAAAAATTGATTTTATAAATACAAAAAATAAAAAAATTATAAAAAAATTCTAAATCAATTCAACAAAACAAATTATTCAACCAAATCACAATTCTAAACCTATTATACAACCAAATCACAATCCTAACCAATCACCCTAACAAAAATCTATCAAAACTACACAAAAACCTAACAAATAGAACCTAAGAGAGTGGGATAGGGTCCTTACATGATTTGTGTAAGAGAAGAGGGAGATCGCCGGAGATATCGTCGGATTTCAGGGGGAAATCGCCGGAGAGAAAGAGAGGAGTCGCGCAGAGGAAGAAGAGAGAAATGGGGAAGAAGAAGGGGCTCGTGGTTATAAAACCTAGGGTCCGACGGACATTATCCGTCGGAATTCCGTCGGAATTCTAATTTCAATTTTCGCGAAATATTTGCCCGGTAAAATGAAAATATTCCGAGGAAATTCCGACAGATAGTAAAATATCCGTCGGAATTTCCTCGGAATATTCCGAGGAAATACCGAGGAACTAGTGTTTGGGGTTT
This sequence comes from Brassica napus, assembly GCF_020379485.1. NCBI lineage: Eukaryota > Viridiplantae > Streptophyta > Magnoliopsida > Brassicales > Brassicaceae > Brassica > Brassica napus. Next base: position 30,653 of record NW_026014569.1, read on the forward strand.
CAAAACATCAATTTTTTTTGCCGTATTTCATTTCTTATACAATTGTAATGCATACCATTGAGGATTCTTTGTATACATGAGCATAAACCATGAAATAACAAATTTCAAAACTAATTGAAAGTATTCCCTTTACCGTTCGTTAAAAGGTATAAGTGTTTCTCTTATGTTGCGAGATTTCGTTCATACAATCGGAAAAGTGTTAATTATACGGTAAGGAACAAATTTTTGACTTCATAATGAACGTAAGACACTTAATAAGGGTTATATAGGTGTTATTCAAACGGCAAAACGTTGTTTTCGGTTTAAAAACCCTATTTCCTCGGAATTTCCTCGGATTATTCCGAGGGAACTCCGACGAAACCCTCTTCTTCCTCGAAATTTCCTCGGAATATTCCGAGGAAATTCCGACGAACTAGTGTTTGGGGTTTCAAAACGTAATTTTTTTTAAAAAAACGCATCGATCGATGCGTTTTTGAACAAAAACAAATCGATCGATTACTAAGATGGCCCGGGCCGTAAGATTGTGATCGATCGATGAGAGTATCCCATCGATCTATCGACAATCTGAATTGTTCCTCGGAATTTCCTCGGAAAATCTTGTATGTTTTTTTAAAAATGCATCGATCGATGCGTTATAGAACAAAAACGCATCGATCGATTACTAGGATGGACCGGGCCGTAAGATTGTGATCGATCGATGAGAGTAACCCATCGATCTATCGACAATCTGAATTGTTCCTCGGAATTTCCTCGGAAAATCTTGTATGTTTTTTTTAAAATGCATCGATCGATGCGTTATAGAACAAAAACGCATCGATCGATTACTAGGATGGACCGGGCCGTAAGATTGTGATCGATCGATGAGAGTATCCCATCGATCGATCGACAATCTGAATTGTTCCTCGGAATTTCCTCGGAAAATCTTGTATGTTTTTTTAAAAACGCATCGATCGATGCGTTATAGAACAAAAACGCATCGATCGATTACCAAGATGGCCCGGGCCGTAAGAATGTGATCGATCGATGCGTTATAGAAACAAAACGCATCGATCGATGCGTGTTCGGAAAACAGAATTATAAGGCAAAACCCGACCTTTTTTGGATCTAAACCTTAGAACTCTCATCCCCTCCGATTTCCCCTATAATTCGCCCCCCCTTTCTCTCTCTATAATCATCCGATTTGAACAATTTTGGGCTCTATTCCACTTGATTTTTCGAGCTCTACCTGATTCCTACACTCGTCTTCACCCTAAGACAGGTATACTCCGCGAATCTCCACATTCTGAAATCGTGTTCTTGAGCAATTTTTTGGGTTTTGTGAATTTCTTATTTCCGTGTTGATTCCTTGATCAAATATGCATGAAACAGATGTTTAAACATGGAATAGAACACAATTGTCTGTGATCAACGAGTTTGGAACATGATTTGAGATGATTTAGGGATAGAGAATTTTTTTCAATTTCGTTTTTTTTTATCACAACTCGATTTTGCTTTTCATTTTCATGTTCAGCTTTGCCTTCTTAATTGATTATAACCATGTTGAGAGCAATGATTCTATTTTGTAGAGAATGAAGCGCACGAAAACATCAGCAAAGAAAAACACACAAGAAGCGGGTTCGTCACAGCTGGAGAAGCAAAGGCCAAAGAAGTGGGATAAGTCTGATACCACCCACTACAACAACATGAAGAAGGTAGCCGTTCCGGCTACACAACTAGCATGTCCTGAGACGATGACAATATTGGGAATCAAAGCAGACATTGAAGGACTGTTCCAGAACATGGGTCTAGGCCAACTATGCAACCTCAAGGAACCCACTTATCCGGAGTTGGTACGCCAGTTCATAGCATCCGCATACGTCACCCGTCCCGATGATAGCCATCAGGAAGGTTTTCTGGCATTCGTAGTGCAGAAAGTATACTATGAGGTATCTTTCACAGACCTCTGCGGACTATTTGGATTGAGTGCGGGGGAGAGGACATATGGTCTTTATTGGACTTCAGAGCTGTTGAACTTCTGGGAAACGATTGGCACAGGGGTTTATAGATCTTCTCAGGCAAAGGAGTCACTTATCCGGAGCCCAGTACTGAGATATGCGACACGCCTCATTGGCTCATTGCTATACGGGACAACCACAGCCGCATCAGTCACGCAATGGGAGTTGTGCCTCCTGTACCAAGGTGTGAGGCATTTGCTACCGGCATTTGGAAACTCTACATTCCCACCTGCTACTGCCTTCAACATGGGAGCGGTGCTGGCCGCAAACTTAGCAGGATACAAGGGGAAAGTAACCAAATCCAAGAGCAATGCATGTGGATTTGGTGCAGTGATTACTCGGATCCTTAGACATGTGGGTGTAGACTGTGAGAACCACCAGGTAGCACTGGACAGATCGAACAACATTGCTTGGAACTACCTGGATGTCATTTCTCTAGTAAGTAAGGAGTTCATAGCTGGTCCCCACTCGAGGATCGATCGGGATGGTCCTTACGTCTACGTATTCCAGGACCGAGCGAAGAAAACACTCTACTGCCACCTGCCTCAGATCGGCCTGACTGCTCTACTTTCAGAGGCTGCAGTTGAGTTTCTACCCCCTGCTACCGCACTAGTAGACAAGCCATCCTTCTTCACGCCAAAATATCAGACCAAAGGCAAGGGCGTGGTTGATGAAGAAGGACAAGATGAGGCTGCACAAGCCATTCCAGATGATTCACAACCCCATCAGCTACTCCCATCAGACTCCAGCCAGTACAAGCTGCAAGAGCTTCCACCGAACGCCACTTCGCGCCAGCAACAACATTGGAGAGATCAGAGCATAAAGACAAACAACGACATGCTACACAAGATCTGGGCTGCCATTTCACGTATCAGGCCGTGTCGTTGCCAAAAGGATGATGTAGTTCATCGGGACAACTCTCCATCCAGCTCTGGTTCGGGTTCGAGTGGTACACACAGGGTAAGAAAGAGGTCCAAGAGACCCAACGATGCAGGAACATCTGGAGCAGGAGACGAGGAGTAGGAGCTATCACCGGCTATTTTATTTTCTTTTCTATTCTAACGTTTTATGGTCTTATTTTCTGTTAATTTTGAACTGAGTTTTTTTTTAGGTTTCTTAATTATGAGTTCGTATTTCTTTTACATGGTTTCTTTGTTTTATTTGGTTGTGTTTTGTGTAGCTTTTAATTCGTATTCAGCTTTGCCTTGCTAGATAAACCAAATAACTATTATCCAAGGAAAGAGGTTATATCAAGTGTTCCTCGGAATTTCCTCGGTATTTCTTAAAAAAAAAAAAAAAAGTTCAATGGTAGTCTGTTTCCGAGTCATCATCACCAGATGAATCTGAATCTGGATCTTGGTGAAACTCTCCAATTACTGGTTCATCCTCTACGTGAACGACGGCTTCCTCTCCAAAGTCGGTTAAATCGACTACAAGGCCAACTCCAGCTAAATCTTCTGCTGCACTACAGTTGCCGGATGTGCTTGGTTGTAGTGGGTCTTCCAGCTCAGAACTTCCCTGAACTCGGCCTCTCGGGTTGAGTCTTGTAACAGTAACCCATGGATCATCTCTGTTCCTTACCCGGGGGTACTTGATATAACAAACCTGTAACATTTAGAAAAATTATAAATTAATACACATGATGATGAATCATTCTGAATAATTAACATTTAATTACCTGATCGGCCTGGGAAGCAAGAATGAAAGGATCATAATATTGCAGCTTTCGCCTCGAATTTACTGATGTAACACCAAATGCATCTGTTCTCACACCTCGATCTGGGGTGTTGTCGTGCCAATCACAATAGAAAACAGTACAGCGCAATCCAACCATGCCCAAATACTTGATTTCCAAAATCTCATGTATGTGTCCGTAGTATACATCATCTCCTGATGCAGAACAAACGCCAGCATCATAAGTCGTACTCGAACGTCTCCTCTTCTGAGTTGTGAATGCATATCCTCGAGTACAAAATCTCGGATATGACTTCACAACAAAGTTTGGTCCAACGACCATCTCACGTATCCAATCGTCAAATGTTTCACCTCTGGCCAAACCAGCAGACACCTATTAATAGCACATATATATATATTATATCAATAAATGTGAATTAGTATAAATATGTGATAAAATATATTTTAATTTGTTTAAAGCACTCACATAAGTAAACATCCATCCAGTAAATTCTCTCTGCTTCATTTCTTCTAGTTCGTCCTCTGTGGCGTATCTATACTCGAACCGCTTTTCTGCCATGAAAATCCTGTATATGATGACAATAATGTAATTAATTAAGATTTAAATTTCAACTTGTTAAAATAAAAATTTGTAAGCTCATTTATTTACCTCTCATATTGAAGAACGTCTTCGCAGTTGGTGAGCAAATATGTTTGCAAATGACTGCGCTCCTGCTCAGTAAGTCGACGGTCCTTTGGTTTTCCGCTAAGTCGTCCAACGTCTGTGAAAATGTCTGGAACCGTAACATGATATGTTGCCCGTTCGCCTCTATCATCATGCCGAGCAGGTCTTCTGTTTTTGGTCTGAACTTCTGCTGGAAAGTAGTACTCGGCAAAGTTTGAAGTTTCTTCATTGATCATCTGTGCGACTATAGAACCTTCCACCCTACTTAAATTTTTCACCATCTTCTTCAAATGGAACATATACCGCTCATACAGATACATCCATCTATACTGCACAGGACCACCAAGTTCCAATTCTCTTGCCAGGTGAATAACAAGATGCTCCATAACATCAAAAAATGAGGGAGGAAATATCTTCTCAAGGTTGCACTGAATCACGGCTATGTTAGTCTTCAAATTTTCAATACCTTCAAGAGTCACTGATCTCGTGCATAAATCGCGGAAAAAAACCACTTATCCCTGCAATTGCTTCATGAACATTTCGTGGTAATATTTCCTTGAAGGCGAACGGAAGGAGGCGCTGCATCATTACATGGCAATCGTGGCTTTTCAAGCCAGTAAACTTTCCTTCCTTTCTGTCGATACAGTTACGCAAATTTGATGCGTAACCGTCTGGAAATTCCACATCGTTTGAAATCCAATCAAAGAACGCATCTTTTCCCGCTGCATCAAGTCGGTATATGGGAAAAGGAGCCCTACCATTCTCATCAACATGAAGTTCTGAACGAGCACATATATCGACTAAATCCAGTCTTGACTTCAAATTATCCTTTGTTTTACCTTGAACATTAAGGATCGTGTTCATGAGATTGTCAAAAAGTTCTTCTCAATATGCATGACATCTAAATTATGCCTTAGCAGATGATCCTCCCAGTATGGCAGATCCCAGAAAATACTTTTTTTGTGCCAGTTATGTAGTTCTCCAACAGCATCTACCGGAAAACGCTCATGTCCACCGACTTCTGGCGTCCTTTCTGCACCAAAATCTCTTAGTTGTATCTTCAAATCTTTCCACAAATTTCCGGAGGTGGACTGTCAAACACCCTCTTGTTCTTCGTAAACAAATTCCTACTCCTACGATATGGATGATCAGGTGGTAGGAATCTCCTGTGACAGTCAAACCAACACGTTTTCCTTCCGTGCTTTAGTTGGAAAGCATCAGTGTTATCTTGACAATATGGACATGATAGCCTTCCATGCGTTGTCCATCCAGACAACATACCATATGCTGGAAAATCACTTATTGTCCACATTAGTACTGCCCGCATTTGAAAGTTTTCTTTACACGAAACATCGTATGTTTCAGCACCTTGAGCCCATAGTTGTTGCAACTCATATATTAGTGGCTGAAGAAACACATCAAGTGATCTCTTAGGATGCTCTGGTCCGGGAACGAGAATCGAGAGAAACAAAAACTCTCGTCGCAAGCACAAGTTTGGGGGGAGGTTGTATGGTGTAAGAATGACGGGCCATAGAGAATACTGTCTTCCACTCTTGCCAAACGGACTGAAACCATCAGTACATAATCCAAGGTAGACATTTCTTCTCTCATACGCAAAGTCGGGATACTTTGATTGGAAATGCTTCCACGCTTTTGCATCTGAAGGATGTCTGATCTCACCATCTGTTGAGTGCTCCGCATGCCATCTCATTGGTTGCGCTGTGCGTTCAGACAGATACAACCTCTGCAACCTTTCCGTCAAAGGTAAATACCACATCCTTTTATATGGCACTGGAACTCTTCCAATTGTATCTTTATAACGAGGCTTTCCACAAAATTTGCATGTAACCCGCTGTTCATCCACCCTCCAATAAATCATGCAGTTGTCGCTGCATACATCTATTACCTGATACGATAAACCAAGACCAGCTACGAGTTTCTGAACCTCGTAGTATGAACCAGGAGCTACATTATCCTCGGGTAGAATACCTTTTACAAAATCAGCAATCGCATCCACACAGTCTTCAGCCAAATTATAATCTGTTTTAATGCCCATCAATCTTGTAGCAGATGATAAAGCTGAATGACCATCTCTGCAACCTTCGTACAATGGTTGCTTTCCAGCATCCAACATATCATAAAATCTCCTAGCTTCTGCATTGGGTAAATCTTCCCCTCTAAAATGATCATTTACCATCTGCTCAGTACCTACACCATAATCTACATCCGTTCTAATTGGTTCTTCTAATCTAACCGCTGGCTGAGGTTCACTAGTACTACCATGTTCATAATCAGTTTCCCCATGATGATACCAAATTTTGTAACTTCGTGTAAACCCACTCAAATATAGATGAGTCCAAACATCCCACTCTTTAATAACCTTTCTATTTTTACAATTAGAGCAAGGACATCTTAACATACCTGTTTTTGCTTCCGGTTGTCGGTGAACTAACCCCATGAATTCGGTTATACCTCGTTGGTATTCTTCCGTAAGCAATCTCGTGTTCGGATCCAAATGAGGTCGATCGATCCAAGAACGAAAATAATTTGAAGAAGACATATTTTTATGAATCAAATTCGTGTGTAAATAGAGTAAGAGGGAGGATGAAGATATGAAGTGAATGAAAGGAAGGAAGAGGAGTGCTTGTATTTATAGTTTAAATCCTGCCGACATACCGAGGAAATTCCGACGGAATCCGACGGACAAAACTAGTTCGTCGGAATTTCCTCGGAATTTTGTAAAATCCCCCACGGCTCTCCAACGGCTATAATATTTCCTCGGAATTCATCGGTTTTTCCGAGGAACAGAGTTTTCCTCGGAATTTCCTCGGAATATTCGACGGACTGTAGTTTCCTCGGAATTCCGTCGGTATATTCCGAGGAAATTCCGAGGAAACCCAATTTTGTGTTTCCTCGGAATTTCCTCGGAAATTCCTCGATATTCCGAGGATTTCATTTTCCGTCGGAATGTCCGTCAGAATATCGCTGTTTTCTTGTAGTGTAAGAACCGATTTTTTACCGACTTAAACACGTATATAAAAACTATGAGTTTTTTGTTTCTATTTTATATATATTATTTTCTGATTTAGTTGAAATATCGTTTGGTAACAAACATTTGTTCTTATTTTTCTAACATTTTTAGTAATTAAGCTTTAAAATGAAAAAATTTTATCGTTTTATTTAAAAATATTTTATTTAATATTAATTTAGTTTTATTAAGTTGTTTGTAACATTTAGCTATATATGGACAAATATTTCAACTAAAGTTGATGGAATTGGTGATATTCATGCCCTCTTTCAGATCCTAAATTTCCGAACCGGACCTGGACCCGAATAAATTGAAGGTATTTATGGGTAATTTTAATTATAGACCGAACGACCAGGACCCGAGAAGAACCGACCCGAATCCGAATACCAAAAAATTTTCTAAGTAGGTTTGGGTCTAAATATTTAGGACCCGAAAAACCCCGGACCCAAAAGGAACCGGCCCGAACCGACCCGAAGATCCGAACACACAGGACTACAGCAATCTTACATTTCTGCATAATAATAATTAATTATATTTGATTAAAAATATTATCCAATCGTCTTACTCATTAATGTCCAGTCCTTTGCAGCATTAATACCTTATACTATCTACATATATTCCTATATTCTCTCTGCGATTGTATCTGGGTTTACTTTCCTCTTTTGTTGCTTGCTTAATAAAACCAGACAAACGTTTTTTTTGTAAGATATAGTTATATGTTCAAACCAAACTTTAATCAAAGACCGGTGCGTCTTGGTTTTACATTAAACAGCGTGTTTTACATTAACAGCCGTGTTTTTAGTAGTTAAGTCACTAACTATATTGAAACCTTCAATTATTCTAATTCTCACATTTTCTTAAAACATATCAAAATAACTCAACACAATTCAGACCCAGTTTACTAATTTTAATGCAGATATATTTTCTATTTTTTTAAAAAAAAAATATGTATAAAGTGTGAATAATTTAGAGAATAATTAATTAATTATAAGTACTCTTATTCAAACTATAAAATTATGAATTTTCTTCCCAACTTTTAAATTTTATCTATTTTGATTACCTTAGTTAAATAGTTTTAATCCAAATATTAATAAAACAGATTGAATCATTTAACAACTGATAAAGGTATATAACATATATGAATATAAAGTTTTTGAGAATAAAGTACGTAAACAATATTATTGTTAATTAGACAATCTATTACATCAAATTTTAGAATAAATAATTTAATTAAATTTATGATATATACCAAATTTTTGTCTATACAAAAAATGAAAAAACATCCCT
>NW_026014570.1:0-118837 GCF_020379485.1 Brassica napus
TTATAGTTGAAATCCTACCGACAGCCCGAGGAATTTCCGACGCCAACGGCTAGTTCGTCGGAATTTTCCTCGGAATTTTTAAAATCCCCCAACGGCTCTCTAACGGCTATAATATATCCTCGGAATTCATCGGTTTTTTCGCGAGGAATACGTTTTTCCTCGGTATTCCATAAGAATATTCCGACGGATTAGTATTTCCTCGGAATTCCGTCGGTATATTTCGAGGAACCAAATTTTGTGTTTTCCTCGGAATTTCGTCGGAATTTCCTCGGATTCCTCGGGATATTTCGAGATTTCATTTTCCGTCGGAATGTCCGTCAGAATACCGCTGTTTGCTTGTAGTGAAGGTATTTTCGTCCGCACAGTGTCAAATTTTTTTTTTTTTTTGGTTTATCTATAATATGGGCATTCTCAACTAATTTAGACCTTAATTAGGTATATTTCACACATTCACTCTTCTTTGTATGGCCCATGCAATAAGCCAATAATCATCATCCGACGGTTTCCATACACAAGGGTGGTTGGGCATTCCTATACGCAATTCTTCTCGTCTAGGATTAATTCGAGTTTGAGGGTTATTGCTGACTCAAGTTTTGTTTAACAAAGTCGGTTTAACTAAACAAGTCTGATACACAAAATTAGTTTTTTTTGGTATTGGCCAGTAAGGTCTGTTTAGTCAGATCGAATGTAGCATATTTTTCACTTGTAAACATCATTTGGCTATCTAGAAGATTCAATTTTATTTCTGTCACGTCAAAATGTATGAAGATGAACTATTTTTCGTGGAAAAGACAAAGAAAGAAAAAAAAAAGCAAGTGAAATTAACGTGTTTGAATATTCACGCGTTTTAGTCTGAAAGTAGATGGCTATTGTGGAAATATTGGTCAGAACGTCAAGAAAAATGAAGTTTCAACATCACACCAGAAGCCAGATTGAATGTCAATTCGGATTTATCTATTTTTGTCATTGTAAGACGTCAACTCTTATAGTCTATGCTGATTAAACTTTTGCTTTAGCTACTAAGCGTTCTTGAGAAAGATGCAGCCCATCTTCAATGCGATCATTCAGAATGACATTCCAGCTTTTCTGGGGTTGGTCGAAGAAAGATAATCGTGGCTGAGGAGATACACGTTGAACAAAACAACAGCAAGTGTTGCGCATGGCTTCGAAGCATGGGCATGGATAACTGTCTCAAAGATTATTGAGCTGAAACCTCTCTCATCTTTTTCTGCAAGAAACACACCGTTGCATCTCGCTGCTCTCCTTGGAGACGTAAACACAATTAGGACTTTGTTTAGAGTTTGGATCGGAAACGTGTTCCGCGAGGAACAACTACTACCAAACTCCCCCTCCATTTAGTTTGCCGCAGGCATTCACGGAGGCGGCAATATTATTTGTGGACAAGAAACATTTTGTCAGCCTCGATGACTCAAATTTGCCATATCAAGTGGATCCACTTGTAAGTTTCTTGTTGCACTAGTTTTTTTTATTATAGTGTAGGTTCCCTTTCTCTCTCTCCAAACTACTCTCTCATAAAAAACATATCTCAAGTCATCTTTTCTTCGGTGGCCGGTTCACCCTCCCCCTTTTCCTGATCCTCTTTTTCTGATTACCATCTCCTTCCCCTTATTCTCCCTTGCATACCACCCTGATATGCCTCCTGGATATCTCCTCTGGCTCTTCTCCGACGGACCGTAAAAGGCCCTCGGGTGTTCATCTCGCCTCTGATGCAGCGGTGAGGAGTTGGTTTTGTCTGCGAGTTGAAGGGTCTCTCGACAGATGATGCTTTGGGTTAGTGATGATGGATTGTGCCAGATATGGTTCGGCTTGGCGATAGTAGTGGAGTGTTGCTGCCTCTTTACTTTTCGTCGTCCGCCTTCTTCTTGATGACCTATATATGATTCTGTCTAGGGTTCGTCAAAGCTTATCCTCTCTTTTAGAGCAAGTCGGCGTTGGGGGTTACATCCGAAGATCTTTGTTTTGGGGATCTAATATTCGGCTTACCTACATTACTTTACCCAATTTTACTTGCACTGAAGTTTCTTCTTTCCATGTTGGTGCCCAAGGACTTCGAGGACTGACCCTTTCCTGTGCCGTACGTGACGTAAGCTTCCAATATCCTCCTTTCTCTCCTTGTCCGTTTGTAGCTTTTTCTCTTGTTCTTCAAACCCCTGAAAGAAGCTTCATGTGGATGTGTGTTTTACCTTTTGGTTGGTTGAATCGACAATATCTCCTCCAAAGATGTGGCCGGTGTAGGGAAATAAAGCACGGCCTGCCTTTTCAAGAGTCTCTACTCCCCTTCATGAAGATTTACAGAAGGTCGGGTCATGTCGGGTCATGAGAAAGAGAGACGATCCCAACCTAATTTTAATTTTCCCCATATTTTGATTCTTTTTTGATTAAGTCAGGTCGGGTTTTTATGGGTCGGTCAGATTTTAGTTAATAGGGAATCACTGTTCACAAAACATGATTTACAAATCTATAATTTCGTTTTCATAATTGGATTAGAGAAGAGGATCAGGGCAGAATTAAAAAAGGGGGCGTTGTAAAGAGATATTATATCTTTGGATGGTTTGGTCAAGAGCTAAGTAAAATAGGTGAGAATAGATAGGGTTGTGGTGTTTACACGGAAGGGGTTTAGGGTTTAGGGTTTAGGCAGTCATTTCATTGATAAAAAAAAATTTGTGCACGCCCAACATTTTTGTGATTTGTATAAACTCAGTGGCTCACTATTGTGTTGGATTAGAAAAAGCTCATAACACCAACGGTTTATCGCCTTTGCATCTGGTGGTCCTCATAGGCTCGGTTGTAGTTCTAGAAGAGTTCCTGGAAAAGGCTCCATTGTTCTTCAGATCCCTCACACGATCGAAGGAGACAGTCTTTCATCTCGCTGCACGAAACAAAAACGTAGATGGCTTCATTTTCATGGCAGAGAGGCTGGGCATTAACAGCCAAAAACTTCTGCAGCAAGTAGATGTTAATGGCAATACTGTCTTACATATCGCTGCCTCCATGTCTTGTGGTGCTCCGGTGAGTAGTTTTCAATGTCGTTGTCAGCTTTATAAACCCAAATTGTTTTTAGTTTTAAAATTAAAATCTAACGCGACTCAAATGAAATAGATCAATTGTCTAAATATGATTCTTTTATATAAAATTTATAAAATATATTTCAAATTTCATATATGAACTTATACTTTTCCACATAAACATTGTAAAGTAATAAATCAATTAAATAGACATCAAATTTAAATTACATAAATTTCATAACTACTGTTAATATTTATATATCTTACTTTTTTTTAGCAACATTTATCAATACTATTAAAACACAAGGGTTTTTTTTAAGTACCCTTCTGTTTCAACAATACTTACAAGATTTTGCCAATGGAATTTTTTAATCTATGTTTTTAATTATTGTATATATTTCACAGAAATACTTTTAATCCAACAAATTATTTACCAAATCTTTATCCAAGTTTTTGAGATTGCAACGGCTCTTAGGGCTTCATGCTAAAGCTATAAATTCAAGGTTCGTATTTTGGAGAAAGATGCAATGGATATTGTTCTCTTTTAGATCGATCAGAGGAAATAACATCCAGAATAAAAAATGGCTGTTTTTAACAGAAGGGAAGGATACAAGTAAAAGACTCCTTTGAATAGAGATAAAGCTCTCTTTGTGGAATTGCGAGATCTAAGAAAGAGGATGAAAGCGATCAATGAAATTGTATGTATTTCCTTGATCCAACATAAACACGATACAATCAATATATACACAAGTTGTTCTACGGTTCCACTATACAAGGGATATGGTCAAGTAACGAGATCCTAGAATATAGGAACATATCATTGAGCATATTCTTTCACCCTCCCTCAGTCTTATCGTTGGGCCTTCTAACGGAAAGACTGGTTTTGAATTCGTTGAAGAGAGACGTTGGAAGACCTTTAGTGAAGATATCCGCGAACTGAGAAGAGGATGGAACATGTAGAACTCGGACCTGACCCATTGCGACCTTCTCACGAACAAAATGTATATCTATTTCTACATGTTTTGTTCGTTGGTGCTTTACCGGGTTGGTGGAGAGATAAACTGCGCTTATGTTGTCGCAATACACCAATGTGGCTGTGGAAATAGGAAATTTGAGTTCGAGAAGAAGGTTCCTTATCCAGCAGGTTTCAGCTACGACATTTGCAACTCCTTTGTATTCAGCTTCGGCACTAGATCGTGAAACTGTGTCTTGTCGTTTTGATGACCAAGATACTAGGTTGCTGCCCAAGAAAATGCAGTAACCGGAGGTGGAACGTCGAGTGTCGGGACACCCAGCCCAATCTGCATCTGTGTAGGCAGTGAGGGTGGTTGTGCTGGATTTGTAGAGCTGTAAGCCGTCTGTAATGGTGCCTTTTAGGTAGCGTAATACCCTTTTTAAGGCATTGAGGTGAGAGGCCCGTGGGTCATGCATGAAGAGACAGAGTTGTTGCACCGCGTACTGGATGTCTGGACGTGTTAGAGTGAGGTATTGGAGCGCGCCGGCGAGACTCCGATAGAGTGTTGGATCATCAACTTTGTCGCCACTGTCTTGAGATAGCTTTGATTTGAGATCGACTGGAGTACTTACAGGGTTGCATTCTTGCATTGAGGCACGAATTAGAATGTCTTTTGCGTAAGCTGTCTGTGATAGGAGCATGCCATCGCCATTGTAGTCAACCTTTATGCCAAGAAAGTATTTGAGTTTCCCGTCGTCGGACATCTCAAATTCTTTCTTCAGTAAGGTTGTTATATTTGACGCAGAGCCGGTGACGATGCCGTTAACAGTATGTCATCGACATAAAGGAAGAGATAGGCAATGTTTTTCCCTTTGCTGTAGATGAAAAGAGAATTATCGCTAGAGCTTTTTGTAAAACCCAGTTGTTCTACGTACGAAGAGAAACGACCATTCCAGGCCCTTGGAGCCTGCTTGAGACCGTAAAGGGCTTTCTCCAACTTCCATACATGATTTGGCTTCGACTTGTCGGCCATACCTGGCGGTTGATGCATATAAACGGTCTCATCTAACGTCCCATGCAAGAAAGCATAGGTACGAACCTTGAATTTATAGCATTAGCATATACTTTATTGTAAACATTGTACTTATACTTTTATCTCTATTGTAAACATTGTACTTATACTTTTCCACATAAACATTGTACTTATACTTTTCCACATAAACATTGTAAAGTAATAAATCAATTAAATAGACATCAAATTTAAATTACATAAATTTCATAACTACTGTTAATATTTATATATCTTACTTTTTTTTTAGCAACATTTATCAATACTATTAAAACACAAGGGTTTTTTTTAAGTACCCTTCTGTTTCAACAATACTTACAAGATTTTGCCAATGGAATATTTTTAATCTATGTTTTTAATTATTGTATATATTTCACAGAAATACTTTTAATCCAACAAATTATTTACCAAATCTTTATCCAAGTTTTTGAGATTGCAACGGCTCTTAGGGCTTCATGCTAATGCTATAAATTCAAGGTTCGTATTTTGGAGAAAGATGCAATGGATATTGTTCTCTTTTAGATCGATCAGAGGAAATAACATCCAGAATAAAAAATGGCTGTTTTTAACAGAAGGGAAGGATACAAGTAAAAGACTCCTTTGAATAGAGATAAAGCTCTCTTTGTGGAATTGCGAGATCTAAGAAAGAGGATGAAAGCGATCAAGAGGTTAATTGATTACGGTTTCAGGGTATTTGTTTCATTCTCTTCTGTTAGTTAGTAGTCCATTTGAGTCTGAATTATTAGTTGTTGCCAATTAAGATTTGGGGGTGTCCATGATGTCATGTCAATGAGTTTCTTACTCTTGGTGAATGAATTTGAGAATTTTTTGACTTATGGGTTAGATGCAGTTTTTTGGTTTACGTATGTATTACCGTTTTTTATTTGTTTAATTTAAGAGTCAGTGGAGTAGTAATATATTTTTTTAACTTTAGGAAAAAAATAAAGTAATAATATTTTTTATTCATGATAGAAAAAATGTAAAATCCAGTTTGTCTTTACAAAGCAAAGGAAACAATGACATATTTTATTTTGATGAACCAACAAATTACTTTCCAAAACACGAAGGAAAAAACAATCGCAGCATATGAACCATAGCTTACACTTTTCGCTGGTACTGAAGGTCAAGTTTACGCTCCACTTCTTTTCTAGTTTCTTTATACTTTTCAACCCGGACTATTGCAGAGCGAAAGGTTTCAATCTATTGCAACATTTCCGTTTCAGCAACTAATACTTGACTCTTAATATCTTCCTGTTACCAGTCGATCCAAATTATCATTCAGTTATTATATACCAATCGAAATACAAACATTCAATAAGTATCTATTTGCCTCACCTTAACTTCGTTTGGTGGTCGTTGATCACCTCATATAGTGCACTCTCAGCCAAACCCTGTTAGGATTCAGAGGCTTAAAGACATCACTTTGTCTCAGCATAAACCCACAACAAACCAAGATAGAAGTTGCTTGAAGTCTAAAAATAGAATGCTGTAAAAAACATTGTTGTAGAGAGTATGAAGAAGAGAATAGAGAGAAGGATAAGATGGGAGCACACACACAATTTAAGGAGTTCGCGCCCGTTAACGAGGGTCACTACATCTCCCCGAGACTACAGCTCGGAATCCACTAGAAGGTATAACATAGTTACAAAGATACAAGTGATTCACTCATCATATCACTCATGAACTCACTCTAATGTATCTTACTATGTTCTAATAAGAAAACCCAAAGCTAGGCTTAAGCTCACATGTTTCTCTCACCCTTCTATGCTCTTTGTGTGGCTCAATCTCTCTCTCACGTTCTCAGCCTCCCTTTATAGTAGAGACATCTTTAAACCTAATGCACAAGAGGACAAAATGGAGAGGCTCCTCCTTGTGGTCCCAAAAGTAACTTAACCCATCTTCAACTCACCATACTAACTTGAGTTAAGCCTTGGATTACTTTTGATCTTCATTTGCTTGATAAACAAGTGTTCTCATCTTCACAAACCCATCTTACTCAACAGAAAGGACTCGGGTTCATAGTCAAACTCATCATCCGATTCATCACTATATGCACAAAAACTAACTGATTAAAAAACCATAGAATAACACTGAAGAAGTCTTCCACAGTTATGAAAGAAAAAAAGCGAGAGTTGGTGGCAATCACCTCAAGTATAGCTCATCACAAGCAAAATGTTTCCCTTTCGTACAGATTTGGCTATCTTTTTCTTCTTCTTCTTCATCACTCTCTTCATCTACATCACTTTCCATCTCATCTTCTGATACACGCATTACAAAACCTCCACCTCTCCTTCCCATCCTTTTTAAACACGCCAATGTAAAAAACATGAGAAGCTGTTCTCTACTTTCTAAATATTAAACTAAACAAACCCTAAACCGATGCACAACTCAATAAAGAGCTAAAACACTGAATCAAAAGACAGAGAGAGAGAGATATACCGTAAGGTTGTCTGAGTGAAAGGCTGAGGAAACTTTGAAAATACATTGAGCTTCTTCTCAACAGACTCGATTTCAGAGAGTAAGCTATCAAAGTTCCAGTTAGGCTCAGGGTCAATGCTAATCCCATCGACCCTTCTCGGACAAGGATGGTTCACTGGTGAAAAAGAGAGAATCAATTTACAAAGGAGAATGTCTTGCCTGTCAATCTCAGCTTTTCCTACAGCAGTCTCATAATCGAAGTAAATACGTGCGGCATAAGTCCCATTTAGATATAATTTCCCTGCTAGATATAATTTCCCTGCCATAACAATTAGGGAGTTTCATAAGATATTGTGAATCGAACAAATGGTTTAGGCAACTATATGTTTGAATTCAAATATCTCTTACCCGCAACCATCTTAGGATTGATGCCGGCGGCAAGAACAAATCTTGGCTCCCTCCCGTACCCTTTCCTTGAGGACGTGGAGGAAGGAAGAGAGAGCATAGTCTACTTTATTGTATAAGATACCAACAAAATTACAAACAAAATCATTTGGACAGTTACAAATAATGTTAATTCGAAGGAAAAACTGTTTGTTACATTTAACCGAAAAATTAAACCAAAAATCATATGCACTATGTGTTGACATTATCATCTAAAATGACAATATAACTTTTTAGGTTAAAACAAAAACCACAAAGATCGCAATATCTAAACAAACAATTTTAAAAAATGTTATAGATACTCATAATATTGAAACATATTTGATAATCATTAAACAGTTTGGAATATTTAAATCAAATATTTAAAATTTGTTACACCTATAATATTGAAACATATTTGAAAATCATAGAATTATTATTTTCTAAATCAATATAACATAAATATACTAAATATATACACTTACAAAACTATAATTTTACACAAAAACTATTTAATAAATTCCAACTATTTTTAAAATATATATTTTAAAACTTAAAATAATTGTCAAAAAACTTAAAATAAAGTCGATTTTCCTAAACTAAGTTTCGATTAATGAGTAGACATTTTACAATTATCATTTTTGGATTATTACATCAAATATATAAAATATTTATCAAATACAAATAGATTTGTCATTTCTGTTTATGAACTAAAAAATGGGTTAACAATTTTATAACAAAAAACATCCCGCGCTTTGAAAGCGCGGATCAAAATCTAATACATCTTGCAATACTAAAATTTCTTACTGTTTAAAGGAGAAATATGCCACCTCTGATTAAAAAATCAACCAATCACATAGTCAGAAACCGCCACGTCGGTACTGCTGTTTTGACCGATCAAAGCTGGCCTTTCATTTCTATGTTTTAGTCTGTCTTAACAATTTAATTAGGCCCATCCTAAGCCCACTTCGCCAAGCGCTCTTTTTCGTCCGAGTCTACCGAAAGTCGATCTCTCCCTCCCTGACTGCTCCACTTCTTCTCCCTCATCCGTTCCCTCTCTGAACTAAACGTTACGTTCAGACATTACTGATCGATCAATTAAGGTCTTTAAGCTCCTATTAATTGTTTCGTTCCAATTCCCATTCATATAACAATCTCTAAACACTGTGTGTTATATTGGTTTTATTCGCACTGAAACAAAAAGACATGAGATACGGTTTCGGCATAAGTTAGAAAAGCATGGGTGTAACTACAAGACTGCTTTAACGCTGACTTTGTATTTACCTTTTAAAACTGCTCTGTCTTACTCTTGCTCATCAAAAATTTCCTTATACATTGGAAGAAATAGATGGATACTCCACTGTTCTTTATGTGGGCTATTTTGTTAGTATTTTGAAGTCCCATGCTAATCATTATAAATAGATGTTACTCTCAACATTGTCATGTTGTGACTTTTGATACCACCACTCAGAGCTTGAATTTAGATATACCTGCACGGTTTTCTGTCTTAATATTTTCCTTTTACTGATTCCGTGTCTTTGATTTAAGAACCAAGAAGAGATGAGGCTGGACTTTCTGTCCGATGAGCTGATTTCAGTAACTGTCTATCTCCAGAATCATGGTATCATTCCTAGAATCTTCATTAACTCTTAAGTTTAGTTTCGACATTTAAAAAACAACCACTTACATTTGAGTACAGATTTTAACACTCACAACTTTTAACAACCAACCGTAAATAGGAACCAACTTTTAGCACTAGATTATTTAAAAACATGTAACTGGAAAGCTTTTTTGGCTTGGAAATGACTGTCTTAGCAAATGGTAGGTGTGCTGTTGGGAACTGCTATACTTTGCGTAAAGATTATAGATCTGTTCTTAAGATGTTTCAGCGAGCTAATATGGAGATATGCACATACGCTTTCTGGTCACGAGTACAATTCTTTTCTATCATGAACTTGGTGTAATAGATAGCCTTTAAACGATAAGATTGGTACTGAAATGTATTATAAATTCGTGGGATTGTTAAGACCACACTGAAAAAAAAGTATTTGGTAGAATGAATTGTGCACTTTTAAATTTGAGAGTGTTTATTCACCCTTTCAAAATTCGTGAAGATAAGAACATATTGTAATGAAAAATCCCTCAAAAGAAGGGACAAAGAGCTGTTGGGTATGTTATAAGATATCAAAATCAAAACACCTACTACATCTACAGATCCACATAAACAAAAATTAAGAACACTTGTCTACGACACTGTCTTTTAGAAAGGAAATGATCTAGAATTTGAGTACCATTTACTTCATTACAAGGAAATGTATTTTGATATTTATCCGGAACCGAAGAACTGAACCGAAGGTTGAATTAGATCCTATCAATTATACTAGTGGATCATATATTTCTAAAACCAAAAGTCGGAACCAAACCTAGAACCGAATGGGTACCCAAATATCTATAATATAATTTATATATTTATAAATATTAACTATATTTAGTATTAAAATAATCAAATAATATAAAAATAATATTTACAAGTCGAAATACCCAAAAATGAATTAATAGAATACTTTTTATCCAAAATACTTAAATTATCTGACTTATACAATTTTTTATCTGAAAACCCAATTTTTTTTGATATTTAATGTGAAAACCCCTGATATCTTTTACTTTTTAACCCAAATTAACCAAAAATCGAAACCAAACCAGAACTGAATGGGATCCGATATTACTTTGGATATAAGTCTGCTCGACTTTGATATCCGAACTGAACCAAAAACCAAAATAACTGAACCAAACCGAAAAAAACTTTCTATATAATCTAACATATTTTAAACTTCTAGAACCAGAGAACCAAATTGGAACTGAACCGGAACTGAATGCCGACGGCTAGCTATGGTAATGAATTTTAAGATGGTTTACGTTGATTGTTTGGTAATGTTCGGTAATGATCTTGAGAGATGTTTGTGAATAGAGAGATGAAAATTAGGAATTTAAGAAAGATGAACTGGAACTTTTCGTGTTTAGATTAGGTTTTCCGTTTTATCAAATTGACATTGATTAGTGATTTAACTTCTGTCAAACAAATTAATGGAAGATTAATTAGAGTGTTAAATAGGCTTGGTCAACGATTGTTTAAGGTTTTTTCTTATTTGACAAAGAGTTCAGGAATTAAATGGTATGTTTTCGAGTTAAGACTAAAAGGTCATTTTCTCTATTATATATTTGACTGAGGGGGGTGTATTGGACTGAGGATTCTAAAGAGCTGTGGAGTGTTTTAATTTTGGTGGAATTTAAGTGAGTTTTGAAGTTGTTTGAGTGATTTTAGTTAAAGTTTTAAAATAAAAATAAAAACTACAGGTGATTTGGTAAACTATTTTCAAAAAATTTCAGAGTTTTTAGATGATTTGCTTAGTCTTTAATTTTGCCACATCTACCATGTAATCAAACTCGTTATCCAGGTACTCCAGTTGACATTCCAACATTTTGACAAGCCTCATGGATCCCACACACACTCATTTCCAACAACTCCATTGATCTGCATCTCGTTGGCAAACTCGTTACAAACTCAAGCTGAGAGATTAGTGGTATAACCAAAGCTCCTAAGAGAATTCACCAACTCAAAATGTATCACGTCGTGATACCTTTCTCTTTGAAACACCCATTCTTTGTTACCATCTTCCTCTGTGACTTGAATCTCAGAGATAAGACCAGCTGCAATTCTCTTAGTTGCACGTAACCAAATATGTTGTTGTGTCTGATCATCTCTACGCTAATCCTTCCTTTACGTTCTGGAAAATCAGTTGGTTTCTGTGATTGAAATCCAGAAACAAAATGATGAGAACCTTGCCTCTTCAGATTATGATGGTCCAGTACTCAAGTGATTTTGTGAGGTCTTGTGACTGCCAATCATATTTAAGAAGATGAACTTCACGTCTCTGACATGTATCAACAGTCAAACTCCTTCCAAATCGAACATGTCTAATATCCTTATGGCTTGTTATTCCTCTGGAACTACACAAACAGAAGCTCATACCGTAGTTCTTGAGAGCCTGAACAAAAACAAGTTGAATTGCTTTCTTCTCCGTCATGTAACAAAATCCGCTTTCAAATTCTTCTTCTGAGAAATTTCACACCCTTGAAATCGAACATAACCGAAAGTATGAGATCATTTTCCCGAGTCCTATCAATTTGTTGATCATTGATTCATTTCATGGGGAGGTGAGATAACTCCATTAACAGTCTCTCATGTTTCTTGTAACCAATTTCTACAATCAATGTAATTGTATTTCATCTTGTTCTTTGCTCTTACTGGTTTTGATACTCAAACCTATCATCTACTAGATGTTCTCCTTATTGTTTTAACAAGACAGGGCGACAAAACTGCAGAGGAACCTAAGAGTGGTGTTTGCAAAGTTCCATGATTTAAGAACTCCCTGAGGATCAGTGATAGAGGTCTGGGTTCCTCGTAAGCATCTTATGTCGTCTTCATCAGCAGCCATCACAGAAGAATAACAGAGAAAGAAGATGAACATAATTGTGATATATAGGAAGAAGATATATATAATTTTAGCCGATCTCCATGGATGAAACTGTTCAGAACTTTGATTTTTTGGTATCTGCCAATGGACCAAAGAGACAAAGCTGCAAGTCATATGCGTTGGACGTCGTCTTAGATAAATACAAAGTAGCCGTCAGTCGTTTTTTTTTTTGGTATATATTTTCTTGTTCATCGTTAGATAGATGTTTTATTTTTATTTTGAAGTCTCTCCAAATAACACATGTAGAGGTAGGAGTTTTAGAACAGCACTTTTTAACTAGAATATATGAAAAGTATCCCAAAATCACATTCGTAACTTTTTCTTTCAAAATAATGTTTACTTTTCAATAACAGTGGATTTGAT
The DNA here is from genome assembly GCF_020379485.1 of Brassica napus. NCBI lineage: Eukaryota > Viridiplantae > Streptophyta > Magnoliopsida > Brassicales > Brassicaceae > Brassica > Brassica napus. The sequence continues at coordinate 12,790 of NW_026014570.1, forward strand.
ATAAGTTTTATAAATGATTAATTGAATAATAGGAGATTTGCAAGTGTTTGAAATGATTTTACATAAATATCATGTTCAATAACAGGTGATTTGAAAAGAATTTTTAAAATCCTTAGTTGAATAACAGGGAGTTTTAAAACAACTCCAAAATCTTTTAAAATCATAGTTTCAATACACCCCCTAAGTAATGAAGTGTAATAATCTGGTCAAAAAGATTAATAAGAAAGAATATAATTAATTGGCTGGGTTAGATGAATAATAACTCTAACGTGATCATATTTATTTATTTACATGAACAGGTCAAATGACTCAATCTACAAATAAAAGACATACCTATTTGGCTAAACCCATATCTAGACTTTCTAATAAAAAAGATTGTATAAAACAAGTATAAATTGGCTCTATCATCATCATCGACACACAAGCACTATCAACTAAATTCTTTTGATTTCTAATTTGCTTAATCAAAAGGAATCTAAGATGATGAGAACTGCTTTTTTAATTATGGTTCTTGTTTTCGCAATGACTTTGTCATATCCGAATGCTCAGCCGACAGATCCTGAAGGGTGTAAAAACACATTTAGGAACATTACAGAAGGATGCCGCCAATATCTACGCAATATTTTTCATTTTCATTTCGGATTCGGTGGGCTCAAGAAAGCATGTTGTGGAACCGTTGTTAATGTTACAGATTTATGTTGGCCAATCCTCTTCCCGAACCAGCCTTATGTTCGTTTTCTGTTAAAGTCTCTTTGCACAAAGTCCAATTTACATTGAAGTTTTTGAGTATTTTATTTTTATGATATTTTAAAAAGTGAAAATAAAAGGTTATCTACTTATTAATTAATACATATTTTTGCTTATAATACCATTTATGTATTACTAGACTTTAATCCGTATCATGCTCGTAAACTTTTAGTTCAAATACAAAAATTAAATTAAATAATATGTTACAATACCATTTTCTAATTTTATTAAATTTGTAGAGAAAAACTAAGTTTTTGAGACGTCAAAATTATCTAGAGAGTCTGACTTCTAAAAGTAATTTCCCATACAAATGCTGGAATATAATCATGATGGCTTGCTTGAAGACACTATCTGGGTCTCGCTAAACAATTTTGAATAAAATAATAAATAATCTTAAATATAGTTTAAAAAATAAGAGATATATCAAAGATAAATTAGAAAACGTAGGATTTTCCCTAAAACTTAGGATGAAAATATTATGCTCTACCAAATGTGTAAAAATTATCCTATAAAATAGCTAAAGAATCTCAATCATTTAAGAAGTTTAAGGGACCAAATCAAATTTATTTTGATTATTCTATTAATGTTAGATTTAAGTGTAAGTACATTTATCTGAAATCGAAGAACCGAACCGTACCAAAAAAAAAGAACTAAACCAAAATCAAATCAGTTTTTTTTTTTTAAATATTCGTACTGATCTTAGATCTCTAAAACCGAAAAGTCAGAAGTGGTGAAGTTAAAGAGTCTGGTAAAAATAAGATGAATGGAGGAGAATACTCTAACCGCATGTCCATTGGCTGGATTGTTATGAGTATCTCATGAACTAAAATAAAGAAATGAAATAAAAGGTAAGGGCAAAAGAGGAGAGATGGAAGAATTGATTATTCGTCAAGCTTCTAATAGTCTAATTATTTAAAATTAACTAATGCATGACTCACATATCTATTCGGGTGTTTTTTTTTTTTGTATAAATAAATATTTGCTTTGTATAAATGACGGTATATATTTTTAACATTTATCCTTATTAAATAATTTTAAATATAATATTTCTAAGCACAATAAATTTATAATATATATTAGTATTTTTTATTTTTTGACCCATCAACTGTATCACATACATTTCTCATCATATATTTATCGTATTGGATTAATATGAAAATGTATGTAAAATAATATATTAACAGATTAATTTATATTTTATTTATATATTATATAAATTCACTATTATATTTTACAGTTTAAATGAATAAAACTTTATATTTCTTAAAATAAAGTAGGTTAACCAATTAATTTAGTTTGATAGAATAACCCAAAAAAGCCTTATTATAGTTATATATATTTTCACAAATTATATTATAACTTTAATATTTATATGTCTTTATATATAAAAAAAATTTCAATTTTTTCTATAAAAATTTATTGAAAATGAGACACATAATTTACGATGTAATTGTATTATGATGTAAAGACGTTTAATAAAAAATATGAAAAGAGAGTTCATAAATATGTATAATTATTATGGTGAAGATAATAAATGAAGTTGTTAGAATTGGTTCAAAAAGGAATGGAGAAGTTGTAGTAAAATACTTAAAATAGAGAAGTTCTGTTTTGTACTTATATTTTAATAATATAGATAAAATATCCATATATATATAGTAGAAAGATGTCATTTTTGTATGAGCCATCTCAGCAACTCCTTCAACTGGGTGAGACACGTCAGATTTTTAAAGAAAAATCACTCTATAGATTTGTCTAAGGTGGGTATTTGGGAAACCTATCGTGTTTTGGTATGGGTTCAATCAGATTTTGGTTCGGGTTTAATCGGATTTTCGGGTTTATGAATTTCAGTCCTATTCAGGTAGTATAAAAGTTTGGTGCGAGTTTGGTTTGAGATTTGTAACATTTTTAAAAACCTGTTAAATCTAATATAATTTTGGGTTGTTTTAGGATTCAGAATTCACGTAACTGATTCATTGAACAAATCTTAATCGGGTTTTTGGTTCCAAAATACTTTTTGGACTTAGTTAAACCCAAAACCTAAAAAAAATCCAGTGAAATAACGATCAAAATAAAAAAAATTGAAACGATAAATTTTATTGTCACGATTCTTGTAGTTTCTAGATTAATTTTTGACAAATGAAATAAAAAATATTAGATAATGAAATTAGAGAACAAAACTCAAAAATATGTATAAACCTATCATATCTAATATTGAATCCGATAAACTCGACTATATAGAAGAAAAAATAATACCAAAATATATTAAACTAAGTATCTGAGTTAATTATTTATGTAAGATACTTATTTAGGTATTTAATGAAATCTTAGAGTATTTTGATAAATATATATATTTGGGATTAAGTTCGGATTTTGTACGTATTTTTTTGAATTTTATGAGGTTTTTGGATATTCATTCGAGTTCGAGTTTGATTCATATAACACACATAACCCAAAATACAATAAAACAAATCATATTCGATATTTATGTTGGGCTTGGTTCGATACGGATTCATCGGTTCGGATTTTTGAATTTGGAGTTTTTATCCACCCCGAGATTAGTCAGTTTCGTAGGTTTTGTATTATGTAGTTAGCCAACACATGTATTAGATAATTATAAACATTGGGCTTGACCCTACTATCTATAACAATAAAGGGAAGTTTTCTCTCACCTCCTGCTGCCACTTCAGCCTATAGGGTGGGGCATTTCGCGACACGTGTCGTAATACCAAAGCTTTTGCGATTTTTTCCGTTTGCGGTTCTCTAATTAAAGCGTATGAGAAGTGGGTTTCCCGTACAATAGATAGGTTTGGCCCAAACCTTGAGCCCGTTAAGAGACCTATCCGGGTATTAGGTATTAGGGTTCGTCCGTTCGTCGTAGTCTTCCTCTTTCACTTGCCACCTCCACAATGTAATTCACAGACTTTAAGCGTCGATTCTAACTCTGTAACTTGGTAGTTATGCCCCACCCTCTTGACAAAGCCACAGCCGATGGACACAACGTGGACGGTGGCTTGAAGGCCATTGGGCTTACCGATCAAAGAGAGACACCATCGTTTGGAGCAAATCCACTGGACTTCCTCTCCACAAAGCTATCGTCTGTATGGATGCTCGCACCAGTTCCATCTGCAGGTACATACATACATAATCTCTCTCTCTCTCTCTCTCTCTCTTTCTTCTTTTGTTTTCTTGAATCATTTGTCATAAAAATCCTCTGTTCTTAGGGAGTTCGTTTTTGATGAATTTTTTTTTTTGGATGATATTCACAGGAGACTAGAGAAGGAACTATCAGGAGGAAGATCCCATTTCGTTGAGTCTTGTGGATTGCCTATAAGCACATACTTCTCTGCCATGAAGCTTCTCTGGCTAATGGAGAACGTAGATGCTGTTAAAGACGCTATCAAGAAAGGATATGCCATCTTTGGCACAATCGACACATGGCTGATCTGGAACATGACCGGCGGTGTGAATGGAGGTCTACACGTCACTGATGTCACCAACGCTTCTCGTACAATGCTCATGAACCTCAAAACCCTGAGCTGTGACGAGGACACTCTCAAGACTCTAGGCATTCCCGCTGAAATCTTACCAAGATTGTAAGCAACACGGAGGTCATTGGAGAAATCTGCAAAGGCTGGCCCATTCCTGGTATCAAGATCGCTGGATGTCTTGGCGACCTGCACATTGCAATGTTAGGACAAGCTTGCAAAAAAGGTGAGGCTAAGAGTACCTACGACACTGGCCCTTTCATCCTTCTCAACACAGGAGAAGTTCCCATCAAGTCAGGTCATGGACTTCTAACCACACTGTCTTACAAGCTTGGGCCTCAAGCACAGACAAATTACGCTCTCGAGGGTTCCATTGTTATAGCTGGAGCTGCTGTTCAGTGGCTAAGAGACAGTCTTGGGATTATTAAGAGTGCCAGTGAAATTGAAGATTTGGCGGCTATGGTAGAAACAACCGGAGGAGTGTACTTTGTGCCAGCATTCAACGGTTTGTTTGCACCTTGGTGGAGAGAAGACGCTCGTGTTGTCTGCATTGGAATCACGAGATTCACAAACAAGTCTCACATTGCAAGGGCTGTGCTGGAGAGCATGTGTTTCCAAGTGAAAGATGTGCTAGACTCCCTAAATAACGAGAAAGGGGAGTTCTTGCTTAGAGTTGATGGTGGCGCCACTGCCAACAACCTTCTTATGCATATTCAGGTAATGACTTATCCTCTTCTTCTCACGTATGAATCTTGATGATGTGTTGTTTATTTTGTAACATTACTCTCATTTGTCCTTTTGAAACATGGGGCTGATTTGATGGGAACTCCGGTGGTGAGGCCAGTGGACATAGAGACAACAGCACTTGGAGCAGCTTACGCATTACATTTCTTTCTGAAGATGCTAGAGGAGGCTGACGTTCCAACGAAAGAGGATAATATAGTTTACAAAGAGATTTTGAAGAACCTTTGCGAAGCCTAGGCGAGATTTAATATAGTGAATTTTTACTCCTAAATGTACGACTCATATTGCTTTCTAACTTACACAATAAATTATATGGTTCCCCTGTTTCTAACACTCTCGATATGTGTTTGCAGCTTAAACAAATATGGATCATGGAACTAATCTCAAGCACACTTCCATTATCTGAGAGATCTTAATAATGCGGAGCTGTCATCATCTCTACACATACTATGTATGGTTAACTGAGATGGGAGTTTTAAAATTTTATAAATACAGAAAAATATACTCTGTGAGAAATCACGGCTGACTTACTCAACAACAAAATTTCAAAAATCAAACGCCCACCTCTGACTTACGGAATCAGTTTTGTTCTCTCAGCAACTTGGGATTGATGTTTGTGGCAACCACCACCTTTGGTTCATCACAACTCCAAAGCAAATTTGCATCAAGGAGCCTATCTAGATCGGCAAAAACACTTAGGCAAACATTTGAGTGACTTCAAAGACAGGGAGTCTAACGATTAGACATGTCCAGACTGTAAAACCTTATGTGTGCTCACCTTTAAAAGAAAATGATTTTTTTGAGTAGATATATATACCTTTCAATGCTTATGGTGATCATCATGCGTTGTGTACTTTATGTCTCTTCATTGTAAGTAGTTCTAATCCCCTTACTTGCCCAACAACATCTACAAAATGAATATATGTGCTAAGCTATCAAGTGTGATATGTGAAATAAATATATGCAAAAGTTTTAAAAGAGGGAAATGAATTCAAACATGGTAAATCAGTAGTCGTGTTGGATAATACCATAAGTTGTTTGTAATCCCGAAACCTGAAGCTCTCCCTCGGGATCCGTTCAAACGTTTCAGCAAGCTCCACAAGCTCCACGAAAACAGTTTGGTCAATGAAACGAATAGCACATGAGGACTCTCGGTAAAGGGGAAGTTGGGCTTTATGTTACATCAAAAGTATTAAGCTCATAAACCGAGTCTTCACTCAATAAGTTTTTGAACGTATTGGGACGATGCACACTAAGTGAAGCCTGAATAATTGTAGAATGAGAGAAAAACGCTTCAATGAGATGACGCCATCTCACAAAAACACATACAAGAACACATACCTTCTTGAGCCTCTCCTCCACTCTTTCTTTTTTTATCTGGTCGAGTTCAGCCTAAGAGCTTCAGTGTCATCCTCATCGTCGTCACTTTCAACATCACTAACAAAGACAACCAGGTCGTAAGATAACTTGAAGGAAATTATGACTCTCAGTTGACATAAGTCATCAAAAACTCCCGAAAAGGATAGCACCGAAGCAATTGCATATTCCCAAAACCATGGCTCTGATGAAAAGCCTTGAGTACACCGCTAGCAAAGAATCTTTAGCCAAATTTAAAGCACAAAAAATGAACTGCAATAGGTAGAAATTAATTGAAAATTGGTACCTATCATCATCATCACTTATGATATCAACTTATTAATAAAGAAGGGGAGCTCATTGGGTTGACATGCTGATGTTTGATTAATAGGTACACCTTCAAATATTTCTCCTTCTTTTGATTATGAGACTAAACTCTTGATTAATAGGAGTTAGTGATGCTGCTCCAAATCAGCCTGCTCCAAATCAGCCTGCTCCAAATTGCATAGCTCCAGAACTGGACTGGCAGTTAGATTCTGGCAGCTGTAACTTTTTGGCTTTTGCTAATAATTTTGAAAACAAATTATTTTCCATAGTTATAAAATTTATTCTTTCTCACAACTTCATACTCACGTATTAAAATGGATCAAATGTATCCTATCTATACTTCTACCACTAACTTCTATCAAATGGATCAAATGTATCCTCTTTATACTACTACCACTAACTTCTATCAAATGAATCAAACAAACCCTGTTCAACTTATTAAATTAATAAATATACGAACCCGGCGCGTAGCGCCGAAATACCCCTAGTATTTTAATAGACTAAACTATCATCTTATCACAGCGTGTCTTATGAATCCCACAAGATGAATCCCAAATAACAAAACTGCTTGGATAAAATTTGCGCCTTGCGCAGGATGAGTTTATTTGTATATATTATCGATAGTTTTTTTTATATATGTGATCATTTTATTTATATATATAAAATATTTTTTGTTGTTATTATATAATTTCTTTCCGATGGATCGGATCAATTTTTATTAAAAATAATGGAACAAAACTATAATTAATACATCATGGGTTGATCGGATTGGACATTAAACAAACTATGACATAAAAACCTTATTTTTTCCATCGAACACATTTCTGAAAAAAGTGAACAGTATTGTTTTCACAGTTGAATTATTTTGACTTTTATCTTCCATATGGTTTTGAAAGCTTTCAAATCAACCATCGAATTAATACATGTCATTTTAATGTTTTTAGTCGTATACTTAAGGAAAACTTACATTTTTGTAATTTAAAGTCTTTTTAAAAAAATTCAAAATATGACATATATGAAAATTCTAACATATAAGAAAAATATAACATATAAGGTGTCCTCATTTTTGTATTTTAAAGTCGTTTAAAAAAAATATAACATATAAAGGTTTCCTCATTTTTTTAATTTAAAGTCATTTTAAAAAATTCAAAATATACCATATAAGAAAAAATCTAATTTTTTTATTATATGTTTAATGTGATTGTTTAAGTTTTTTTAATAATATAAATTTAAACAAAAATGAAGAAGGATGGAAAAATTGTTATCAAATCTTTATTATTCATTATCATTAATTCTCGTATGTATGTAAATCATATTAGGTAATTCCGTAGCTTTTATTTAAGGAAAGAATACACACTTTATATATTTTAGGTTAATATAATGTTCTCTAGTATTATATAATTATGGAATAATGTGACACCATTAGATTAAACTATACTTTATATTAGATACTGTAGAATTCTTTAAAATAGAATTTAGAAGGAATTTAGAGTGCCACCTAGGATTTGGAGTTTTTTTAATTAATACAAAATTAAGGTTCTAATTTTTCAAATGCTTCTCAATTAATATATAGGGATATTATCCCATCTTATTAAAATTGTTATTTCGCGTTTATAGAACATAACATGTGCTATAATAAATTATTGCAGTTTGTATTGAATTTACTCTTCGTATATTCAACAATTGATATATTTGACATCACAAAAAAAAAATTGCTTCAGTGATAGGCCATAGATTTTACCCACTTTTAGTCATGGTTTATAAGTGTTTTAATAACTAGTTATTATGTTTTAGAGTTTATTTAGTATATTTATAGGATCAGAAGTGACTTGGAAGAAAGTGATGATTTTGGAGCATTTTGGAGATAATTAGAGAGAACAACCGAGCTGACCATCAAGCAAGACCAGTGGTCGACATTCAGAGACAATAATCGATCGATGCACATCTTGTGACATCGATCGACATCGAAGCGCGCAGAAGCCCGTTTGGTTCCAACCGACTTAGAGCCCAAGACTTCACCAATTTACAAGATTACCCCTGACGAGTTTTAACCTAATATTTATAGCTTGCCAAAGTGTAAGAGGCAAAGTGTGGTTTCTTGTTTTCTTATTTTCACAGCAAAAAGTTTTCTAGGATTTTTGTAGAGTTGGAGAGAAGATCCAAAGAGATTTGTAATTGGAACTCCATTATTATCTATCTATCTATGCAGTTTTTATACCTTATTGTTATTATGAATTGGTTACATATGTCTGAGTAGTTTTATTGTTAGATTTAGGGTTTAAATAGGTTATGAGGGATTAGCCCCAACTATTATTGCTAAATTGTGATATTCAATATTAGGATTGTCATTAATGCTTGTTTCTAGTTTAGCTAGCTAGAACCTTGACCTAGGAGTTGTAGGCACAAGTTAACACTTGAATATCACCTTGAATCCGTCCTAATTGAACTATGATTGTTAGAGTAAGGCGAAAGCTGATCTAGTAAGCCTTGTGAGCATCACTACAATAAAACAACGGTATTCTGACGGACATTCCGACGGAAAATGAAATCCTCGGAATATCCGGAGGAATTTCCGAGGATATTCCGAGGAAACACAAAATTTGGTTTCCTCGGAATTTCCTCGAAATATACCGACGGAATTCTGAGGAAATATTAATCCGTCGGAATATTCTTATGGAATACCGAGGAAAAATGTATTCCTCGGAAAAACCGATGAATTCCGAGGATATATTATAGCCGTTAGAGAGCCATTGGAGGATTTTAAAAATTCAGAGGAAATTCCAACGAACTAGCCGTTTCCGTCTGAATTCCGTCGAAATTTTCTCGGTCTATCGGCAGGATTTCAACTATAAATACAAGCACCCCTCTTCCTCTTCATTCACTCCATATCTTCATCTTCCCTCTTACTCTCTTTACACACGAATTTGATTCATAAAAAAACATGTCTTCTTCAAATTATTTTCGTTCTTGGATCGATCGACCTCATTTGGATCCGAACACGAGATTGCTTACAGAAGAATACCAACGAGGTATAACCGAATTCATGGGGTTAGTTCACCGACAACCGGAAGCAAAAACATGTATGTTAAGATGTCCTTGCTCTAATTGTAAAATAGAAAGGTTATTAAAGAGTGGGATGTTTGGACTCATCTATATTTCAGTGAGTTTACACGAAGTTACAAAATTTGGTATCATCATGGGGAAACTGATTATGAACATGGTAGTACTAGCGAACCTCAGCCAGCGGTTACATTAGAAGAACCAATTAGAACGGATGTAGATTATGGTGTAGGTACTGAGCAGATGGTAAATGATCATTTTAGAGGGGAAGATTTACCCAATACACAAGCTAGGAGATTTTATGATATGTTGGATGCTGGAAAACAACCATTGTACGAAGGTTGCAGAGATGGTCATTCAGCTTTATCATCTGCTACAAGATTGATGGGCAATTAAACAGATTATAATTTGGCTGAATACTGTGTGGATGCGATTGCTGATTTTGTAAAAGGTATTCTACCCGAGGATAATGTAGCTCCTGGTTCATACTACGAGGTTCAGAAACTCGTAGCTGGTCTTGGTTTATCGTATCAGGTAATAGATGTATGCAGCGACAACTGCATGATTTATTGGAGGGCGGATGAACAGCGGGTTACATGCAAATTTTGCGGAAAGCCTCGTTATAAAGATACGAGTGGAAGATTTCCAGTGCCATATAAAAGGATGTGGTATTTTCCTTTGACGGAAAGGTTTCAGAGGTTGTATCTGTCTGAACGCACAGCGCAACCAATGAGATGGCATGCGGAGCACTCAACAGATGGTGAGATCAGACATCCTTCAGATGCAAAAGCGTGGAAGCATTTCCAATCAAAGTAGAAATGTTTACCTTGGATTATGTACTGATGGTTTCAGCCCGTTTGGCAAGAGTGGAAGACAGTATTCTCTATGGCCAGTCATTCTTACACCATACAACCTACCCCCAAACTTGTGCTTGCGACGAGAGTTTTTGTTTCTCTCGATTCTCGTTCCCGGACCAGAGCATCCTAAGAGATCACTTGATGTGTTTCTTCAGCCACTAATATATGAGTTGCAACAACTATGGGCTCAAGGTGCTGAAACATACGATGTTTCGTGTAAAGAAAACTTTCAAATGCGGGCAGTACTAATGTGGACAATAAGTGATGTTCCAGCATATGATATATTATCTGGATGGACAACGCATGGAAGGCTATCATGTCCATATTGTCAAGATAACACTGATGCTTTCCAACTAAAACACGGAAGGAAAACGTGTTGGTTTGACTGTCACAGGAGATTCCTACCACCTGATCATCCATATCGTAGGAGTAGGAATTTGTTTACGAAGAACAAGAGGGTATTTGACAGTCCACCTCCGGAAATTTGTGGGAAAGATTTGAAGACACAACTAAGAAATTTTGGTGCAGAAAGGACGCCAGACATCGATGGACATGAGCGTTTTCCGGTAGATGCTGTTGGAGACCTACATAACTGGCACAAAAAAAGTATTTTCTGGGATCTGCCATTGATATTCCGTGTTGTTAACGGTTTTAAACTCGTTTTGGAGCAATTAAATGGTCAGTTTTAATTAATGTTTTGGTCTATTTGATGCGTTTTGGTGTTCTTAAGTGTAATATGCAGGTTACTAGATAGCTTGCAAGAAAAGAACGCATTCGGGATTTATTCAGAAGCAAGATGGACCGAACAATGGACCGAATGAGAAGTATTGATCGCACAGGACATAGATCGACCGATCCATTGTCTGTGGATCGACCGATCCAGAGCTAAGACTAAAAGCAGAACTTGTCGCTACTGTTTCATGCACTAGATCGACCGATCCGGTCCATGTGGATCGACCGATCCCACGCTCTACGGGCTCCACACGCACCACCGAGCTTTTCACTCCTTTTTACCCACTCCCCTCAATAATGGAAAAAAAACTCTCGACTTTTGGGGACTCAGAAAAGACCAGAGACAACCAAGAAGGAGATTTACAAGTTCTTGAGAGAGATTTGAGAGTTTTGTAACTTGTTTTGTGTGATTTGTGAAGATTTGTAAAGGAGTTCATCTCAAAACCATTTGGAGAAGATCTTCTGAACCTTTACTCTGTTTTAATACAATCTTATCATGTTTTCTTCATCAAAATCGTGTTGTTCTTGCTTAGTTATGTGTGAGTAGTCATCTAGTTGGGTTTAGGGGTTCTCATAGGGGATTTCTTGATGTTTTGATTCATAAAACGTGTGTAGACTAAGGGATTACGTTTTGGTTCTTCATCTAATGGATTTCTTACTGCTTGAACTGAATTGATCACTTAGTTCATGATATCAGATTGTTTGATGCACCGAAAGTGATTGTTTGAACTTCCGAAAACACTTTAGATGAGCAAAGTGTCCTTAACCCTCGGAAGTTGATGTTATTGCGCTTTGTGAACATATTGAACCTGTTCTTAATGCTTGTTTAGAAATTGAAACTCAGCGGAAGTTAGTGTGGAGATTTCTATAACATAGAGAATTAGCGCTACGGAAGTAGGTTAATTCTAATATCGTGTTTGAGTTCTAGACGGTTCTTAATATATCCCTGTGTCTGCCATTAATTGTATCTTGATTAAAAAGAAATCCCTGAGAATTCCCAATGCCCAACGTTTGTTTTAAAATAGTTTTCAAATCGTTTAAATCATCTTTTTACAACTTGTTTATGTTTTGTGACACTAAAGAAAATTAAATAAAAAAACATCAAAAATATATCTTCGTTCGCTGTAGCTATTAACTTGTCTGCAACTCTACGTGTGATCATCGGTCCCTGTGGATTCGATCCCGCATTACTACTGCGTACTTTACTGTGCACTTACAATTAGATAATCGGGTTAAAACTCGACACATCAAGTTTTTGGCGCCGTTGCCGGGGACTCAGAAAAGACCAGAGACGACCAAGAAGGAGATTTACAAGTTCTTGAGAGAGATTTGAGAGTTTTGTAACTTGTTTTGTGTGATTTGTGAAGATTTGTAAAGGAGTTCATCTCAAAACCATTTGGAGAAGATCTTCTGAACCTTTACTCTGTTTTAATACAATCTTATCATGTTTTCTTCATCAAAATCGTGTTGTTCTTGCTTAGTTATGTGTACTGGGAGGATCATCTGCTAAGGTATAATTTAGATGTCATGCATATTGAGAAGAACTTTTTTGACAATCTCATGAACACGATCCTTAATGTTCAAGGTAAAACAAAGGATAATTTGAAGTCAAGACTGGATTTAGTTGATATATGTGCTCGTTCAGAACTTCATGTTGATGAGAATGGTAGGGCTCCTTTTCCCATATACCGACTTGATGCAAAGGGAAAAGATGCCTTCTTTGATTGGATTTCAAACGATGTGGACTATAGCATTTTTATTTTGTCTAATGTTTCTGTCTTTCTCTTTCTGTTTGTGTTTTCAGGTGAATGAGCGGATTTCATACTAGAAGCAAAGGATCATCGAATTTAATACCTTTGGAGTTAGAGCTCGGCCGCCTAGAGAGACAAGTGAAAAAGAAAAGACTTGAGTCCGCTGAAGAGGTTGAAATGGCTGAACACCAAGAAGACCAGTTTCAGGACAACACGCAAAATCCAATTCCTGTAGATGAACGAGAAGGCAACAATGCTGGTGATAATCAGCAGGCTGGTGTAGCTGCAAGACAACAGGCTGGAGACTATGGCATGCCTAGGATGACGCTTGCACATTATGATACACCAGATGCATTCTATGCCGATCGTTCTGGGATTCGCCCACCTCCCATTGAGAGAAGAGACTTTGAGATCAAGACTGGTCTCATTAATTTGGTGGAGAAAAATCCGTTTCATGGAAACCCGTCTGAGGACCCGATGTATCACTTGGAGCATTTTGAGCGAGTCTGTGACACCAACAGACATAATGGAGTTCCTCAAGGCGCTTTGAAATGCAGGTTGTTCCCGTTTTCCTTAGCTGATAAAGCTATCAGATGGTTAAAGTCCATCCCTCCAGGATCTCTTACTACATGGGAAGAGACAAGAGCTGCTTTTCTACAGCATTTCTTCACCAAGTCAAGGTCCACATATCTGAGAAGCAGAATTGGAAGCTTTCAGCAGCTTGATTCAGAAAGCTTTCATGAGGCTTGGGAGCGTTTCAAGGAGTACACACAGGACTGCCCTCACCATGGTTACACTGATGTGAGCTTGCTGAACATTTTCTATAATGGAGTTCATGAAGAGAGTCAAGATGCCATGGACACAGCAAGTAATGGTGATTTCATGACCAAGACTGTTGAAGAAGCTTACACCTTGCTGAACAACCTGTCATCCAGCAAAGCAAACCGCAAGTCAAGGTTTGACACCAGCCAAAAGGGTGTTGGTTATGAATGCCAAGATTGAGATGCTTCTCAAGAGAGATCAGAAATCTGTGAAATTTGTGGAGGAGCAAGGCTATCGTTCCTCACAAGAAACTGTTGGTGATGATTCAGATGATATGCAAGCTGATGTGAACTACATTGGTGGTCAAGGAAACTACAACAGAGGCTACAATCAGAACCTTGGATGGAGTCAAAATCAGCAAAATAATCTGTCTTACCGGAGCAACAATGTGGAGAATCCACAACATCAGTCCTACCCTCAGGCAGGAAACAGGCAGAACCAGAATCAGAACCAGAGTGTGTTCAACCAAGGATATCAGAACAGAAATCAATATCAGGGGAACAACTCGGGCAACTCAGGATTTCAGCAAAGGCAGCAGTACAACAACTACCAGAATCAAGGGAATGCCTCTTCGTCACAGTCTTCCAGGATAACGAAATTAAGAAGATGCTGCAAATGGTGCTAGAAGGTCAGAAGAATAGCACTGCAGAGATAAACACCAAGGTGGATAACATGTATGGAGAGCTTAATGGGAAGTTTGAAGCTTTGAACACCCATTTGAAAGTTTTGGAAAAGCAAGTTGCTCAAACCGCCTCCAGCAGCAGAACAGCACCTGGATTTCTACCAGGGAAGTCAGAGACGAATCCCAAGGAGTTTGTGAATGCTGCAACACTTAGGAGTGGAAAAACGATTGAGGGATCGAATAAGAAAAAGATCGACCGATCTCAGGAACAAATCGACCGATCTAAGGGGACGGAGATCGACCAATCGGGTCCATGTGGATCGACCGATCCCGTGTCAACGAAGCCAAATTCCTCTGAACCTGAAGAGGTGTATGTGGCGCCTCCTGCTTATGTTCCTAAGGCTCCATACCCATCCAGACCAAGGCAGAAGATCAAAGAACGTGAGTACGAGAAGCTAAAGAACCTTGTTGGGGAGTTACATGTGAGATTGCCATTCGTTGAAGCGGTGAAGATGGTACCTTCTCTTAAAAGGTACATGAAGGAGATTCTTACCGATAAGATGAGCCTAGAGCGTGGTGTGTTGATGCTCAATGAGGAATGTAGCGCAGTTCTACAAAATGTCATGCCTAAAAAGCGTGAAGATCCCGGAGCATTTGTTCTACCATGCCGCATTGGATCACTTACCTTTGAGAGGAGTCTCTGCGATCTGGGTTCAGGAGTGAGCGTAATGCCTTTCTCTGTCTCTGAGAGGCTAGGCATGACGAACTACAAACCTACAAGGGTCTCCTTGGTCCTTGCTGACCGATCAGTGCGAAGACCAGTCGGTGTACTAGAAAACATCCCTGTTGGTGTTGGAAAGGGATATGTGCTTACCGATTTTGTAGTTCTGGAGCTGGAAGAGGAACCTAAAGATCCTCTCATTTTGGGCAGACCGTTTTTAGCTACTGCTGGAGCCATGATTGATGTACAGAATGGGCATATAGACTTACGTCTAGGAGACATGGCGATGAGATACAATGTGGAGAAGGTGCTGAAAAATCCGACTATTGATGGACAGACTTTCTGGGTTGATACATTGACTGAACTGGTGGAGGAAATGGATGAAGAGTTGCACACTGATGATCCTCTACAAGTCGCATTGACCCAAAGGGAGAGTGAGTTCGGGTTCATGAACCAAGAAGTGGTTGGATTTTCTGAGATTTTGGATTCAGCCTCACCGATTGAGAAGCATGTCGCCTATGTCAGCCTTGAAGACTCAGGCACCGATAAAACCGTCAAACCGTCATCCTCCCAACCAGATTGGAGTGAGGAGAATGCTCCAAAGGTGGAACTTAAAGCCCTCCCAGCTGGGCTGAGGTATGCATTCTTGGGACCGAATTCCACATATCCTGTTATTATTTGTGCTAACCTGAATAATGTGGAGACCGCTTTGCTTCTTTCAAAATTGCGAAAGTATAGAAAAGCATTGGGGTACTCTTTGGATGATATTACAGGTATTTCTCCAGATCTTTGCATGCACAAGATTCACTTGGAGGATGAGTCAAAGACGTCCATAGAGCACCAGCGAAGACTGAATCCCAAACTGATGGAAGTTGTGAAAAAGGAGATTCTAAAGCTGTTGAGTGCAGGGGTGATCTACCCAATTTCAGACAGCACTTGGGTGAGCCCGGTTCATGTGGTTCCTAAGAAGGGTGGCATCACTGTCATCACAAATGAGAAGGCTGAGCTGATTCCTACCAGAACAGTCACAGGGCATAGGATGTGCATTGACTACAGGAAGCTAAACTCAGCTACAAGGAAGGACCACTTCCCACTTCCTTTCATTGACCAGATGCTGGAAAGACTAGCCAACCACCCCTACTACTGTTTTCTCGATGGCTACTCCGGGTTCTTTCAGATACCCATTCATCCAGAGGACCAAGAGAAGACAACATTCACCTGTCCATACGGTACTTTGTGCTAAATTGGGAGAAGTGCCATTTCATGGTGAAAGATGGCATTGTTTTGGGTCACAGGATATCAGAGCAGGGTATCGAGGTTGACAAAGCAAAGATTGAAGTTATGACCAGCCTACAGCCTCCCAGGACAGTGAGGGATATTCGGAGTTTTCTGGGACATGCCGGTTTCTACAGGAGGTTTATCAAAGACTTCTCTATGATAGCGAGGCCACTCACCCGTCTGCTGTGCAAAGAAGCGAAGTTTGTTTTTGATGCTGACTGCCTCGCTGCGTTTCAGATTCTCAAGAAGTCTCTAGTCAGTGCTCCCATTGTGCAGCCACCAGATTGGGACTTGCCATTTGAAATAATGTGTGACGCAAGTGATTACGCGATTGGAGCTGTTTTGGGGCAGAGAAAAGACAAGAAACTCCATGTGATCTATTATGCCAGCCGAACGCTTGATGATGCTCAAATCAAGTATGCTACCACTGAGAAGGAGTTGCTGGCAGTAGTTTATGCTTTCGAGAAGTTCAGGTCCTATTTGGTGGGCTCGAAAGTAATTGTGCACACAGATCATGCAGCCTTGAAGTACCTGATGACGAAAAAAGATGCTAAACCGAGACTCTTAAGGTGGATCTTACTGCTACAGGAGTTTGATATTGAGATCAGAGACAAGAGAGGAGCAGAAAATGGAGTGGCAGATCATCTTTCCCGAATGAGAGTGGAAGCTGAAACACCACTGGATGATACATTACCCGAGGAGAATGTCTATGTGATCACCTTGCTGGAGGATGAGTATTTGGATCAGGCTGATTGCTGTGTCATGAGACAAATTCAGGATGATCTCCCATGGTTTGCAGACTTTGCAAACTACCTATGTGCTGGAATTGAACCACCGAACCTGAAGGGGTATGAGAGGAAGAAGTTCATGAGAGATGTGAACCACTACTACTGGGATGATCCCTTCCTCTACAAGAGATGCTCAGATGGTTTATTCAGGAGATGTGTTCTGGAGAATGAGATGCAAGGGATTCTTTTCCACTGCCACAGTTCAGAATACGCAGGCCATTTTGCAACATTCAAGACGGTTTCTAAGGTCCTGCAGGCTGGTTACTGGTGGCCTACACTTTTCAGAGACGCCCATGAGTTTGTCTCAAAGTGTGATGCATGTCAGCGGAAGGGCAACATCAGTAAGAGAAATGAGATGCCCCAAAATTTCATCCTTGAAGTTGAAGTTTTTGATGTATGGGGAATTGATTTTATGGGCCCTTTCCCATCTTCTTATGGAAATGAGTACATCCTGGTTGCGGTTGATTATGTCTCCAAGTGGGTGGAAGCAGTAGCCAGCAAGACAAATGACTCTAGTGTTGTCAAGAAAATGTTCAAGACAGTCATTTTTCCAAGATTCGGGATCCCGAGAGTGGTTATTAGTGATGGAGGCTCTCACTTCATCAACAAGACGTTCGATAAACTGCTGAAGAAACATGGAGTAAAGCATAAGGTAGCTACACCTTATCATCCTCAAACAAGTGGGCAGGTTGAAATATCGAACCGAGAAATCAAGGGGATTTTGGAGAAGGCTGTAGGCAAAACAAGGAAAGACTGGGCTGTGAAGCTTGATGACGCCTTATGGGCGTATAGAACCGCCTACAAGACTCCCTTGGGCACCACTCCTTTTAATCTGGTCTATGGAAAGTCTTGTCACCTACCTGTGGAATTGGAGTACAGTGGTTTTTGGGCAACGAAGTTGATGAACTTCGACATTAAAACCGCTGCAGAAAGGAGGATGGTTCAGTTGAACGAGCTGGACGAGATTCGGTTGAACGCCTATGAGAACACCAAAATCTACAAGGAAAGAACTAAGGCGTGGCATGACAGAAAGATAATCCCGAGAGACTTCGCTGCTGGAGACAAAGTCCTTCTGTTCAACTCTAGACTCAAGCTATTTCCTGGAAAGCTTAAGTCTCGTTGGTCCGGACCTTTCACCATCACAGAGGTTAGACCTTATGGAGCTGTTGTCTTGGAAGAGAATGGGAGGAAGTTCACAGTCAATGGGCAGAGGCTAAAACCTTACTTCACAGATGTAAAACCCGAAGAAGGAACCAACATTCCTTTATCGGAACCTGATCTCGCCTAAGGACAACAAAATAGTCAGGCTCGCGACTTTAAACAAGCGCTGAGTGGGAGGCAACCCACATGGTTTGATTTTCTTTCTCTTTTGTGATTATGTTTTCTTGTGTGAATTGATTTTTGGTTGTGTTTTTAGATGATTTTCAGGCATGTATCACGATCAGGCAGAGATCGATCGATCCTAAAGAAACAGAACGGGCGATCCATGTAAGAGATCGCTCGATCTGGGTGAGGTAGAGCGGTCGATCTCAGGAGAAGATCGGTCGATCCATACGCGTCGGATCGGTCGATCTAAGGTAAGTATTGCCCGGTTTGATTTCACTTAATTTAAACCGGAAAACACCCATAAAACACCCAACTCGCGAAAATATCAATCAAAACACATATCATTTCATCTTCCTCTTCTCTCAAACTCCCTCAAACCTCTCAAGAACACCAAATTCGATTTCCATCATCTCTCATCCGATTTTTGTAATTCTTGGTGCTAAACTCATTAGTTTTTCAAGCTCTATCCGTTTCTACCATCAGTTTTCATCAAGACACAGGTATGACTCTCTAATTTTGGAATCTAAAATCGCCCTAGGGTTTGATGTTGGGGAATCTCCGAATTCTAAATGGAATGGCATCTAGGATGGTTTATTTGTGATGATTATACTCATGGGTTACCTTGATTGCCAATTTCGTGGGTTGAATTGAGATTTTAGAGAAATAATTTCCAATGGTCATAATGTTGATAAAAGTTCAAATTAAAACTGAAATTCTAATTGTTTGAATGAAATGCTTGAATATTCATGATGATTAACACTTTGCAGCATGATTTCTTTAAGCAATTATGAATTTGGAACTGAAAAATAAAAATTTTAATTTTGGAGTTTAATTGAAAAACGAAAATTGGAATGGAGTGTGATGTGTTATCTTGAGTTTTGAGAAGAGATGTGTGCTAAATTTTTACATGTTTAGGGGATTGATCAGAATTGATTTTATAAGAGTGTTTTTCTATTTGTCTCTTACTTGGGTTTTGATGAATTAATTTTGCAGATAATGCCTAAGAGACAGAAGAAGCAGGGTGAGCGTGGGAGTTCCTCGGTACAGACTGCTAGGCTCAGCACAAGGGGCAATTTCCGAAAGACGGATAGGTCTCATCCTGCGAATCGAGAGATAACCCAGCAGTGGGATATACATGATGATGATTTCTACGAGCAGATGAGGGGAGTGGAAATATGTCCGTCGCGCTTCGCTCACAGAGACACTACAGATGCATTGGGGATAACCGAGGATATTGAATCCTTGTTCGAGAAGATTGGCCTGGGGAACATCTTCGATCTTCACTGTGATTGCTATGCTGATTTGACCAGGCAGTTCCTCGCATCAGCCCGCCTCTACCATCCTGACGAGGACAACCCGGTAGCTGATAAGGCAATGTTCTCCTTCATTGTGAACAGGCAGTTCCACTCCATGACCATCTTTCAACTGTGCGACGTCTTTGGGTTCGGGAAAGGACGTCAATCTTGTGTTCCTGACTTCCCGGAACACAATGATTTCTGGAAATTCATCGCTTCAGGAAACTTCATCTCTCGAGAGGCCAAGCAAGCTAGAATTCGTAGCCCTGTTCTGCGATATGCAGTGAGAGTGATCAGCAGTGTTATCTATGGAAAGACAGAACCCGCTGCAGTGACAAAAGATGAGCTAGCTCTTCTGTTCATCGGGGCTGGACACCTATGGCCTCAGGGCGCAGACATTACCTATGTTAGCGGGAAGGACATAAACATAGGAGCTGTGATCGCGGAGAAGCTTGCGTACTTCAAAGTTTCAGACACGAAGAGATGTGGGTTTGGAGCGGTTATCACACGGATCTTAAGGCAATGTGGAGTGTTTCTTCCACCTTTGGACAGAGTGGTGGATAAGAAGGGGATGCATCAGAACTTTTTCGACATGAGAGCACTCATTAGCAGCCACTACCTCACCGGCCCTTGGCGAGGTAGCATCGACAAGTCAGCCCCTCATATCTACCAGTTCCATGACCCACAAGGGAGAGAGCAATTTGTCAAACTACCCTATACCGCCATCACCGAGCTGACTGATCCAGGTGCTCTCATATTTCTACCACCGCCTGCATTTCTCTGCGCCAGACCCGCGACACTGAAGAAGAAAGGAGTCGCATCATCATCGACACACCAGCAGGCACCACATGATGATATAGAGGAGGAGCCTGAAGATGAGGAAAGTCTTTTCCCCACGGATTTCACTCCGTATATGCTGCCACCAGCACCTCCCGCTACTGCATCCGCTGCTGAGATCAACGCTTGGTCCATCAAGAGCCATCAAACCAACAACTCCATACTGCTGAAGATGTGGAAGGGAATCTGCAACATTAAGAAGGGATGCGCATCACAGCCAGCTGTTTCTGGAGATAGCGATGACGATTCAGGCGCTCACGACACCGCTGCTGGACCTGAGGCAGCGGAGGACTCTGATGATGATGGAGCATTGGAGAGGCGCTCGAAGAGGCGCACTGACCGCAACGCCTGATCGGTAATCTCTCTTGGAATTATTTTCACACCGAGACGGTGTGAAGTAAGTCTGGGGGAGGATGCTACTTATGTACCATATTGCTATTATTTCTTTTATTTTCTTAGTTTATCGGATTTGCTTGTGTTTTAAAAAACTCTCTACGTATTTTTATCAGACCCTGTGATGATTATTAGACTATTTCCTTGTGTGTTGTGCATTACATTTCATATTGGCCATTTTTCAGGACTGTTAGCGCAGACAAACCGAGGAACCACTTGACCAAACAACCTCTCCTTAAATCTTTTATCAAGTCTCGGTGAATTGTAATCGACTCAACTATTTTTGACCATTAATGAATTTAATTTCTTTTGACCAGGAATCAACATCAGGAAACGGTACACCATATACACATTCAGGATTTTCTTTACCACATTTTACCACTCTTTAATAATCCTGAATGGCCAGACTCATCAATAGTTTGGTACCACACCTACACCTTACCCTTTTATTTCATCTCCATGCATTCTTACACACTGATCATATGTGCATACATGTGCAAAAACAATGGAGAGATTAGGGTAGACATGGTTCATCCGACTGCTTAGGTAGGATCGGAACATTTAGGTGGTTAGACACGGACCTGTGTGTCTAGAGGTGTAAATAGAAAAATTGGGTGTTGTAAGTGTGTGATTGCATCGCAGTGTATATATTCGATTTCGGTTTGTATAAGTTTTCGTTCTGAAATAAAAAAAAAAAAAAAAAAAAAAGAGTTCATGTTTATATCTCATTCGGTAGATTTGATTTAGACATTTTATTTTTATTTTGTGTACCAGAGATGATGCGTTGTCTAAATTTGGGGTTAGAGTTTGAGATTTGTTGGGTTTTGATCATTTGAGACTTGAGCAGTTCGAAAACGTGGTTATCAATATACTCGGTTTCTCCAGCGATTTTGCATAATTTTTTGCATTTTTTTTGTTATCGCTGATACCCACAAACACTTGAGCCTCACCTAATTAAACACTAAAACAGCCTCCCAAACACCGAGCCCGTTATACCTGATGGAGATATCTTTGGTGGAAAGGTCACGCCCTTTTTAATGAATGTAAAGAGTTGATTACTTGAAACTGAGACTTGCAGGTCTGAAATATGGAAAGGTTTGCGCGGTCTTGGTGGGGATTTGGAATGAATGCCTTGACAGTCTCTGATTTAAGTGGTTAGCGAAATCACAAGGTAAGGTCTACTGAGGGTTAGTGAGCTCCCAAATTTTAATCCTCTTTACTTGAGGACAAGCAAAGATTCAAGTCTGGGGGAGTTGATATTCCGTGTTTTTAACGGTTTTAAACTCGTTTTGGAGCAATTAAATGGTCGGTTTTAATTAATGTTTTGGTCTATTTGATGCGTTTTGGTGTTCTTAAGTGTAATATGCAGGTTACTAGATAGCTTGCAAGAAAAGAACGCATTCGGGATTTATTCAGAAGCAAGATGGACCGAACAATGGACCGAATGAGAAGTATTGATCGCACAGGACATAGATCGACCGATCCATTGTCTGTGGATCGACCGATCCAGAGCTAAGAAGAAAAGCAGAACTTGTCGCTACGGTTTCATGCACTAGATCGACCGATCCGGTCCATGTGGATCGACCGATCCCACGCTCTACGGGCTCCACACGCACCAATGAGCTTTTCACTCCTTTTTACCCACTCCCCTCAATAATGGAAAAAAACTCTCGACTTTTGGGGACTCAGAAAAGACCAGAGACGACCAAGAAGGAGATTTACAAGTTCTTGAGAGAGATTTGAGAGTTTTGTAACTTGTTTTGTGTGATTTGTGAAGATTTGTAAAGGAGTTCATCTCAAAACCATTTGGAGAAGATCTTCTGAACCTTTACTCTGTTTTAATACAATCTTATCATGTTTTCTTCATCAAAATCGTGTTGTTCTTGCTTAGTTATGTGTGAGTAGTCATCTAGTTGGGTTTAGGGGTTCTCATAGGGGATTTCTTGATGTTTTGATTCATAAAACGTGTGTAGACTAAGGGATTACGTTTTGGTTCTTCATCTAATGGATTTCTTACTGCTTGAACTGAATTGATCACTTAGTTCATGATATCAGATTGTTTGATGCACCGAAAGTGATTGTTTGAACTTCCGAAAATACTTTAGATGAGCAAAGTGTCCTTAACCCTCGGAAGTTGATGTTATTGCGCTTTGTGAACATATTGAACCTGTTCTTAATGCTTGTTTAGAAATTGAAACTCAGCGGAAGTTAGTGTGGAGATTTCTATAACATAGAGAATTAGCGCTACGGAAGTAGGTTAATTCTAATATCGTGTTTGAGTTCTAGACAGTTCTTAATATATCCCTGTGTCTGCCATTAATTGTATCTTGATTAAAAAGAAATCCCTGAGAATTCCCAATGCCCAACGTTTGTTTTAAAATAGTTTTCAAATCGTTTAAATCATCTTTTTACAGCTTGTTTATGTTTTGTGACACTAAAGAAAATTAAATAAAAAAACATCAAAAATATATCTTCGTTCGCTGTAGCTATTAACTTGTCTGCAACTCTACGTGTGATCATCGGTCCCTGTGGATTCGATCCCGCATTACTACTGCGTACTTTACTGTGCACTTGCAGTTAGATAATCGGGTTAAAACTCGACACATCAAGTTTTTGGCGCCGTTGCCGGGGACTCAGAAAAGACCAGAGACGACCAAGAAGGAGATTTACAAGTTCTTGAGAGAGATTTGAGAGTTTTGTAACTTGTTTTGTGTGATTTGTGAAGATTTGTAAAGGAGTTCATCTCAAAACCATTTGGAGAAGATCTTCTGAACCTTTACTCTGTTTTAATACAATCTTATCATGTTTTCTTCATCAAAATCGTGTTGTTCTTGCTTAGTTATGTGTACTGGGAGGATCATCTGCTAAGGCATAATTTAGATGTCATGCATATTGAGAAGAACTTTTTTGACAATCTCATGAACACGATCCTTAATGTTCAAGGTAAAACAAAGGATAATTTGAAGTCAAGACTGGATTTAGTTGATATATGTGCTCGTTCAGAACTTCATGTTGATGAGAATGGTAGGGCTCCTTTTCCCATATACCGACTTGATGCAAAGGGAAAAGATGCCTTCTTTGATTGGATTTCAAACGATGTGGAATTTCCAGACGGTTACGCATCTAATTTGCGTAACTGTATCGACAGAAAGGAAGGAAAGTTTACTGGCTTGAAAAGCCACGATTGCCATGTAATGATGCAGCGCCTCCTTCCGTTTGCCTTCAAGGAACTATTACCACGAAATGTTCATGAAGCAATTGCAGGGATAAGTGGTTTCTTCCGCGATTTATGCACGAGATCAGTGACTCTTGAAGGTATTGAAAATTTGAAGACTAACATAGCCGTGATTCAGTGCAACCTTGAGAAGATATTTCCTCCCTCATTTTTTGATGTTATGGAGCATCTTGTTATTCACCTGGCAAGAAAATTGGAACTTGGTGGTCATGTGCAATATAGATGGATGTATCTGTATGAGCGGTATATGTTCCATTTGAAGAGGATGGTGAAAAATTTAAGTAGGGTGGAAAGTTGTATAGTCGCACAGATGATCAATGAAGAAACTTCAAACTTTACCGAGTGCTACTTTCCAGCAGAAGTTCAGACCAAAAACAGAAGACCTGCTCGGCATGATGATAGAGGCGAATGCAACATATCATGTTACGGTTCCAGACATTTTCACAGACGTTGGACGACTTAGCGGAAAACCAAAGGACCGTCGACTTACTGAGCAGGAGCGCAGTAATTTGCAAACATATTTGCTCACCAACTGCAAAGATGTTCTTCAATATGAGAGGTAAATAAATTAGCTTACAAATTTTTATTTTAACAAGTTAAAATTTAAATCTTAATTAATTACATTATTGTCATCATATGTACAGGATTTTCATGGCAGAAAAGATGTTCGAATATAGATACGCCACAGAGGACGAACTAGAAGAAATGAAGAAGAGAGAATTTTCTGGATGGATGTTTACTTATGTGAGTGCTTTAAACAAATTAAAATATCATTTATCACATATTTATACTAATTCACATTAATTGATATAATATATATATGCTATTAATATAGGTGTCTGCTGGTTTGGCCAGAGGTGAAACATTTGACGATTGGATACGCGAGATAGTCGTTGGACCAAAATTTGTTGTGAAGTCATATCCGAGATTTTGTACTCGAGGATATGCATTCACAACTCAGAAGAGGAGACGTTCGAGTACGACTTATGATGCTGGCGTTTGTTCTGCATCAGGAGATGATGTATACTACGGACACATACATGAGATTTTGGAAATCAAGTATTTGGGCATGGTTGGATTGCGCTGTACTGTTTTCTATTGTGATTGGCACGACAACACTCTAGATCGAGGTGTGAGAACAGATGCATTTGGTGTTACATCAGTAAATTCGAGGTGAAAGCTGCAATATTATGATCCTTTCATTCTTGCTTCTCAGGCCGATCAGGTAATTAAATGTTAATTATTTAGAATGATTCATCATCATGTGTATTAATTTATAATTTTACTAATAATTTTTTAAATGTTACAGGTTTGTTATATCAAGTACCCCCGGGTAAGGAACAGAGATGATCCATGGGTTACTGTTACAAGACTCAACCCGAGAGGCCGAGTTCAGGGAAGTTCTGAGCTGGAAGACCCACTAGAACCAAGCACATCCGGCAACTTAAGTGCAGCAGAAGATTTAGCTGGAGTTGGCCTTGTAGTCGATTTAACCGACTTCGGAGAGGAAGCCGTCGTTCACGTAGAGGATGAACCAGTGATTGGAGAGTTTCACCAAGATCCAGATTCAGATTCATCTGGTGATGATGACTCGGAAACAGACTAGCATCGACTTTTTTTTTTTAATAGAAATACCGACGGAATTTCGAGGAAGATAAGGGTTTCCTCGGAATTCCCTCGGAATATTCCGAGGAAATTCCGAGGAAGTAGGGTTTTTAAACCGAAAACAACGTTTTGCGGTTTGAATAACACTTATATAACCCTTATTAAGTGTCTTAGACTGATTATGAAGTCAAAAATTTGTTCCTTACCCTATAATAAACACTTTTCCGATTGTATGAACGAAATCCCACAGCATAAGAGAAACACTTATACACTTTAATGAACGGTAAAGGGAATATTTACAATTCGTTTTGAAATTTTGTTATTTCATGGTTTATGATCATCTATACAAAGAATCCTCAATGGTATGCATTACAATTGTATAAGAAATGAAATACGGCAAAAAAAAATCGATGTTTTGAAACCCCAAACACTAGTTCCTCGGTATTTCCTCGGAATATTCCGACGGAATTCCGAGGAAGATAAGGGTTTCCTCGGAATTCCCTCGGAATATTCCGAGGAAATTCCGAGGAAGTAGAGTTTTTAAACCGAAAACAACGTTTTGCAGTTTGAATAACACTTATATAACCCTTATTAAGTGTCTTAGACTGATTATGAAGTCAAAAATTTGTTTCTTACCCTATAATAAACACTTTTCCGATTGTATGAACGAAATCCCCACAACATAAGAGAAACACTTATACACTTTAATGAACAGTAAAGGGAATACTTACAATTCGTTTTGAAATTTTGTTATTTCATGGTTTATGATCATCTATACAAAGAATCCTCAATGGTATGCATTACAATTGTATAAGAAATGAAATACGGCAAAAAAAATCGATGTTTTGAAACCCCAAACACTAGTTCCTCGGTATTTCCTCGGAATATTCCGACGGAATTCCGAAGAAGATAAGGGTTTCCTCGGAATTCCCTCGGAATATTCCGAGGAAATTCCGAGGAAGTAGGATTTTTAAACCGAAAACAACGTTTTGCGGTTTGAATAACACTTATATAACCCTTATTAAGTGTCTTAGACTGATTATGAAGTCAAAAATTTGTTCCTTACCCTATAATAAACACTTTTCCGATTGTATGAACGAAATCCCCACAACATAAGAGAAACACTTATACACTTTAATGAACGGTAAAGGGAATACTTACAATTCGTTTTGAAATTTTGTTATTTCAATTTTAATTTTAATTTTATATTTTCGAATTTAACTAATATGATTTCAATTTTAATTTTAATTTTATATTTTCGAATTTAAATTTCAAAAATTTTATTTTTTAAAAAAAAATTAATTTTTTTAAATTCCGAGGAAATGAACCCTCGGAATATACCGAGGGACATGTTCTTCGGAATATACCGACCGAGGGACATGTTCTTCGGAATATACCGAGGGACTCATTCCTCGGAATATATCGAGGGACTTGTTCCTCGGAATATTCCGAGGGTTCAAATTCCGAGGAAATGAACCCTCGGAA
This sequence comes from Brassica napus, assembly GCF_020379485.1. Taxonomy (NCBI): domain Eukaryota; kingdom Viridiplantae; phylum Streptophyta; class Magnoliopsida; order Brassicales; family Brassicaceae; genus Brassica; species Brassica napus. The sequence continues at coordinate 40,256 of NW_026014570.1, forward strand.
AATACCGAGGGACATGTTCCTCGGAATATACCGAGGGACTCATTCCTCGGAATTTTCCGAGGGTTCATTTCCTCGGAAATTCCCGATGAAAATTCCGAGGAACATTTCGTCGGAACTTCCGAGGTAAATTCCGAGAAAGTTCTCCCTCGGTATATTCCGAGGAGCTTTCCGACGAACTGGTGGTCCTCGGAGTTTCCACGGAAATTTGTTTCTTCGGAATTCCGTCGGAAAATTCCGAGGAATTTCCGAGGAAAAATGAATTTCCGAGGAGTTATTTCCGAGGACTTGTTTCGTCGGTATGTCGTCGGAATAACGTTATTCCGACGACAAACCGACGATTTTTTCCCTCAGTATGTCGTTGTTTTCTTGTAGTGCATTATTCAACCCGCGCGTAAAGCTTGACTTAGAACGTGTCGATCGATATTCCTATAGAATAATCGATCGACGGTGCAAAAGGTGTATCGATCGACATTCCTCTAGAATCATCGATCGACACGTATATCTGGTCAATAGACAAACCTGGAAAATGAAAGGCGATCGGTTTGTTCATAAGTGTTTGAGCTCTATAATATCATGCTACAACTGTTAGGCATTTGTAGGATTATAATCATGATTACCTGAATAGAAACATTAAGTCTAGTTATTTCATTTAAGTGCAAAAAACCCAATCAAACCAATCGAGCAACTGCCTTGCTCACAACCGTTATTTACATTTAAACATAATCAACCTAGCTTAATCACTCTAATTAGATTTATTAGGTTCCATAGCTTCTTGTGGATTCGATCCCTAAGTACTACAATTGAACCTATTATTTGAGAGAGTAATTCACTCCTTAGGGTAATTTGAGTGAGATCATTCAGCGCTTATAAGTATTAAAATCTAATAAAAGTAAAAATCTATATTATAATAGGAGAGTTTTCGATAGCTGGTAAGCCTGTCCACGTAGACATATCCTTAAAGTTTGTGGGTCCCATTTATTGTCCGGTTTTATTTGGTCGTATGGTTTGTAGTTTGGTCCGGTTTAGTTTGTAGGTAATATGATTGTAGTTTGGTCTGATTTGTGTCTTCAGCGTTTTGTTTCATAAATGCTTGCTTTTTGTGCTTCATACATCCGATTAGGGCTTCATCGTTGTCTTCCTTCCTTACAGAACTCAATCCACCGTATCCCCGTATATGATAGCTTCTCCCTAAAACATTATCCATCTCACACGGTAGCTACGTTCATGTAAGCCAATCTTCCCCTGAAAGTTTGTAATGTTTCTTGGAGTTTCATATGCGGTGACAATAAAAATTTTTGGGTTCATCTTTTGGACAATCGATTTCATCTTCTAAGAAACGTATATCATAGATTGGTAATTTTTATTCCATAAGCTGTCAGATTGATGATGTATACATTCAACATCCGTATGTTTGGGTTTGAATAATTGTCCGTCAAAAAAGTTGGTGATTTTAATTGTTGCTTTCAATCTCACATCAAAGATTCTAAATTTTGATGTCACTATGGTTTCCGCCGCAAAAGCCCCCTGCGTGCTGAACCGCTTCTCCCTCTCCTGTCACCACGAAGATAAGTGAATGACGACAAGAACGAAAGGATAAAGTGGGAATATAGGACATGAGAAGCACTGGTATCGTTAACAGCTTTAGTTAGTGCGAAGAGAAAAGCTAAACAACTAATCATTTGTTAGATTTGGGATAGTTTAATGTTTTACCATCATGTCTCTTGGTAATGTGAAGTTATGAATCAGCTGTTTCAAGAAAAGTGACGTTCCAGAGTTACATTTGTACCGGTGTTTGGCCAGCGTGTAATACTAATATGCATCCCAATGGATAGCTTAACAGTAACTTTATGATCACATGGTTTGACCCTCTTGCACTATATCTCTCTTTCGCCCCATTCACTAGCACAAATCTCTCTGATCTCATATAATTTTGTTGTTATTTGTAGAACCATTTTAACGATCAAAGCTCATTGCTGTGTTCACGAAATTTAAGCAGGTCTCTTGATGGAAGCTTGACCGATAGGTGAGTGTCCATGCAGATTTGACTCGATGTTGTCTTTGATAATGAAAGAATGAAGAACAATATCTTATGAAGATCACTAGGACCGCCATAAGAAACCAGGACAAGGTAAACATTATAAAATTATTATTGTATGGTATTTCATAGTTAATTGCCAGCAAGTAAAACATATCAAGGGTAACCATTCACCAAATTATATTATGGTCGAAGCTATAAGACTAATTCATTGCTTTTAACGTATCTTGATTAAGCCAGAGCTTCTAATTAATTTACAAATCTATGGTTACTCACATGAAATTACGTAGCCGAAGTAATCCTCTGCAGTCCATGGCAAACCAAGCATCTACATCAATCGGTGTCAGTTTACAGCACAAAGATGCTTAGTGTTATACGTTTCTCAGGTAAGTTTTTCCCTTTTTCTAAAACATTGGTTCTTCCTTTATTTCCGTAGCTATTTATTTGTGTATGTTTACGGCAGCTCACTCCAGGACTTAATTGGAGCGGGCGATGGAGAGAATTAGGAGGAGATTTTGTTTCTTGGTTTTGGTTTCTGGTCAGAGAAGCGAAGATCATTCTTATTCAGGTCATTTCTTGCTTTTAAATGTTTCTCAGATTTTGTTTCTGTATCTGGTATAGTGTTTCGATTTAGATTGTCAGCACTTGCCTTAATTAAGTATTGACATGATGCTCTATCCACAGTCTGGAGTCAAGTAGAGTCATGTTCTATAGCGACTTATGTTGTCCTCATCTGATTATTGGAGTATTACAAAATGATTACCATACAAAATGAAAGTATCTCCAATCATTTGTCTTTTGCATCCATGAATACACAAACTTTTTGATGGATATTACTTCTGTCAAGTACAAAGAGAAGACTACTTTCATCGAGCCAAGCCTTACAAGGACCATCCTACCATTGCAAGGTGATCTTTTTCATCTTGATCTCTCTTTGGTACTTCAATAGTTGTTTTTGTACGTTCGTCAACATGATGAGATGTCATTTCGACATGTAGCTGTTATATAGTTGTGCTTCAATGGTTTGATATGGGTTTCTAACACATGATGCAGAAGCTGAAAATGGATTTTAGTGTAGTAATACCGGTTATCTTCCTTGAGGAGGCAAATAATGCACATTACAACTCAATTGACCTCAGGGCTTATAGGAAGTCACATATTCATGATGGAGCAGCAGGTGAGTCAAGTTTGGAGTTGGAAAGAGGTTGACCTTCTTTTGCTGATACCTATTGTTTACTTCAAGTTATCAAGAGAAATTTCATTTCAATCCTGGTGACACTGGCTTTAATGTAGTCTTGAGCGGCAGGATCCCCAAACTAAAGTTTGCAAAAATTGAAGAGGTAAGTTTTCCAGATAAAGTTTGCAAAATTTAAAGTTGGTAAGTTATTCTAGATTTTTTGTGTAGCTTTTTTGTATGATTTTTTTTTTGAAAAGAATGATTTTTAAGTTGATGAAATCATAACTGAAGTATTGGTGCAGTGTCTTATTCAGCTATACGTTGGGATCAATGGTTACCGAGGCAACTCGAGGTATGATTCTTCAAGGTGTTGAACTGTTTTATACCACTGCCACTGGCTCTGGACCTCAAGACCATGGATTAGATTCGGGTGATCACTAGAGGAGAGTCATGCAAGGCCACGCTGGAGCTAATATTATGAGCTATTAGCCCAAGGTAAAGCCTAAACTTTTATTTATGCAAGAATTAAGGTTGGTAGAAGGGATTGTCAGACAGAATTTCCTAAGTTGTTGGTTAGGTGAATTTGGTTGCTAAACTAGGATATGGTATAGTGTGCTTCTGAGATTAGAATTTTCTAAGATGATGATTCTGATTTTTAAATTTGTGAGTCCCTGCTATTTTCAAATCTCTTTCAGAGAGACTGCCTGTATATTTTGTTTGAGGACAAGCAAAAGGGTAAATCCGGGGGAGTTGATAGGCCATGGATTTTATCCACTTTTAGCCATGGTTTATAAGTGTTTTAAAAACTAATTATTATGTTTTAGAGTCTATTTAGTATATTTATAGGATCATGAGTGATTTGGAAGAAAGTGATGATTTTGGAGCATTTTGGAGATAATTGGAGAGAGCATCCGAGGTGACCATCAAGCAAGACCAATGGTCGACATTCAGAGACAATAGTCGATCGATGCACATCTTGTGACATTGATCGACAGCGAAGCGCGCAGAAGCCCGTTTGGTTCCAGCCGACTTATAGCCCAAGACTTCACCAATTTACATGATTATCCCTGACGAGTTTTAACCTAATATTTATAGCTTGCCAAAGTGTTAGAGGCAAAGTGTGCTTTCTTGTTTTCTTATTTTCACAGCAAAAGGTTTTCTAGGATTTTAGCAGAGTTGGAGAAAAGATCCAAAGAGATTTGTGATAGAAACTCCATTATTATCTATCTATCTATGCAGTTTTTATACTTTATTGTTGTTATGAATTGCTTACCTATGTCTGAGTAGTTATATTGTTAGGTTTAGGGTTTAAATAGGTTATGAGGGATTAGCCCCAACTATAGATTGCTAAGTTAGGATATTCATCCTTAGAACTGTCATTAATGCATGTTTTTAGTTTAGCTAGCTAGAACCTTGACTGATATTCCGTGTTTTTAACGGTTTTAAACTCGTTTTGGAGCAATTAAATGGTCGGTTTTAATTAATGTTTTGGTCTATTTGATGCGTTTTGGTGTTCTTAAGTGTAATATGCAGGTTACTAGATAGCTTGAAAGAAAAGAACGCATTCGGGATTTATTCAGAAGCAAGATGGACCGAACAATGGACCGAATGAAGTATTGATCGCACAGAGCACTAGATCGACCGATCCGGGATATGTGGATCGACCGATCCTAGGCTTTCATACACGAGATCGACCGATCCGGGCCATGTGGATCGACCGATCTCAGGCGCTACGGGCTCCACACGCACAAACGAGCTTTTCACTCCTTTTTACCCACTCCCCTCAATAATTCACAAAAGAACTCGACCTTTGAGACTCAGAAAAGACCAGGGGCGACCAAGGAGGAGATTTACAAGTTCTAGAGAGAGATTTGAGAGTTTTTGTACTTGTTTTGTGTGATTTGTGAAGATTTGTAAAGGAGTTCATCTCAAAACCATTTGGAGAAGATCTTCTGAACCTTTACTCTGTTTTAATACAATCTTATCATGTTTTCTTCATCAAAATCGTTTTGTTCTTGCTTAGTTATGTGTGAGTAGTCATCTAGTTGGGTTTAGGGGTTCTCATAGGGGATTTCTTGATGTTTTGATTCATAAAACGTGTGTAGACTAAGGGATTACGTTTTGGTTCTTCATCTAATGGATTTCTTACTGCTTGAACTGAATTGATCACTTAGTTCATGATTTCAGATTGTTTGATGCACCGAAAGTGATTGTTTGAACTTCCGAAAATACTTTAGATGAGCAAAGTGTCCTTAACCCTCGGAAGTTGATGTTATTGCGCTTTGTGAACATATTGAACCTGTTCTTAATGCTTGTTTAGAAATTGAAACTCAGCGGAAGTTAGTGTGGAGATTTCTATAACATAGAGAATTAGCGCTACGGAAGTAGGTTAATTCTAATATCGTGTTTGAGTTCTAGACGGTTCTTAATATATCCCTGTGTCTGCCATTAATTGTATCTTGATTAAAAAGAAATCCCTGAGAATTCCCAATGCCCAACGTTTGTTTTAAAATAGTTTTCAAATCGTTTAAATCATCTTTTTACATGCTTGTTTATGCTTTGTGACACTAGAGAAAATTAAATAAAAACCATCAAAAATATATCTTGATTCGCTGTAGCTATTAACTTGTCTGCAACTCTACGTGTGATCATCGGTCCCTGTGGATTCGATCCCGTATTACTACTGCGTACTTTACTGTGCACTTGCAGTTAGATAATCGGGTTAAAACTCGAGACATCAAGTTTTTGGCGCCGTTGCCGGGGACCATTTGGTCACCCTAGAGTTAATGATCAGTTTAAGACTATAGCATTTTCTTTATTTTGTCTAATGTTTCTGTCTTTCTCTTTCTGTTTGTGTTTTCAGGTGAATGAGCGGATTTCATACTAGAAGCAAAGGATCATCGAATTTAATACCTTTGGAGTTAGAGCTCGGCCGCCTAGAGAGACAAGTGAAAAAGAAAAGACTTGAGTCCGCTGAAGAGGTTGAAATGGCTGAACACCAAGAAGACCAATTTCAGGACAACCCGCAAAATCCAATTCCTGTAAATGAACGAGAAGGCAACAATGCTGGTGATAATCAGCAGGCTGGTGTAGCTGCAAGACAACAGGCTGGAGACTATGGCATGCCTAGGATGACGCTTGCACATTATGATACACCAGATGCATTCTATGCCGATCGTTCTGGGATTCGCCCACCTCCCATTGAGAGAAGAGACTTTGAGATCAAGACTGGTCTCATTAATTTGGTGGAGAAAAATCCGTTTCATGGAAACCCGTCTGAGGACCCGATGTATCACTTGGAGCATTTTGAGCGAGTCTGTGACACCAGCAGACATAATGGAGTTCCTCAAGGCGCTTTGAAATGCAGGTTGTTCCCGTTTTCCTTAGCTGATAAAGCTATCAGATGGTTAAAGTCCATCCCTCCAGGATCTCTTACTACATGGGAAGAGACAAGAGCTGCTTTTCTACAGCATTTCTTCACCAAGTCAAGGTCCACATATCTGAGAAGCAGAATTGGAAGCTTTCAGCAGCTTGATTCAGAAAGCTTTCATGAGGCTTGGGAGCGTTTCAAGGAGTACACACAGGACTGCCCTCACCATGGCTACACTGATGTGAGTTTGCTGAACATTTTCTATAATGGAGTTCATGAAGAGAGTCAAGATGCCATGGACACAGCAAGTAATGGTGATTTCATGACCAAGACTGTTGAAGAAGCTTACACCTTGCTGAACAACCTGTCATCCAGCAAAGCAAACCGCAAGTCAAGGTTTGACACCAGCCAGAAGGGTGTTGGTAATGAATCCAAGAAGATAGATGAGCTGAATGCCAAGATTGAGATGCTTCTCAAGAGAGATCAGAAATCTGTGAAATTTGTGGAGGAGCAAGGCTATCGTTCCTCACAAGAAACTGTTGGTGATGATTCAGATGATATGCAAGCTGATGTGAACTACATTGGTGGTCAAGGAAACTACAACAGAGCTACAATCAGAACCTTGGATGGAATCAAAATCAGCAAAATAATCTGTCTTACCGGAGCAACAATGTGGAGAATCCACAACATCAGTCCTACCCTCAGGCAGGAAACAGGCAGAACCAGAATCAGAACCAGAGTGTGTTCAACCAAGGATTTCAGAACAGAAATCAATATCAGGGGAACAACTCGGGCAACTCAGGATTTCAGCAAAGGCAGCAGTACAACAACTATCAGAATCAAGGAAATGCCTCTTCGTCACAGCCTTCTCAGGATAACGAAATTAAGAAGATGCTGCAAATGGTGCTAGAAGGTCAGAAGAATAGCACTGCAGAGATAAACACCAAGGTGGATAACATGTATGGAGAGCTTAATGGGAAGTTCGAAGCTTTGAACACCCATTTGAAAGTTTTGGAAAAGCAAGTTGCTCAAACCGCCTCCAGCAGCAGAACAGCACCTGGATTTCTACCAGGGAAGTCAGAGACGAATCCCAAGGAGTTTGTGAATGCTATAACACTTAGGAGTGGAAAAACGATTGAGGAATCGAAAGAGAAAGAGATCGACCGATCTCAAGAACAGATCGACCGATCCAAGGGGAAGGAGATCGACCGATCCGGTCCATCTGGATCGACCGATCCCGTGTCGACGAAGCCAAATTCCTCTGAACCTGAAGAGGTGTATGTGGCGCCTCCTGCTTATGTTCCTAAGGCTCCATACCCATCCAGACCAAGGCAGAAGATCAAAGAACGTGAGTACGAGAAGCTAAAGAACCTTGTTGGGGAGTTACATGTGAGATTGCCATTTGTTGAAGCGGTGAAGATGGTACCTTCTCTTAAAAGGTACATGAAGGAGATTCTTACCGATAAGATGAGCCTAGAGCGGGGTGTGTTGATGCTCAATGAGGAGTGTAGCGCAGTTCTACAAAATGTCATGCCTAAAAAGCGTGAAGATCCCGGAGCATTTGTTCTACCATGCCGCATTGGATCACTTACTTTTGAGAAGAGTCTCTGCGATCTGGGTTCAGGAGTGAGCCTAATGCCTTTCTCTGTCTCTGAGAGGCTAGGCATGACGAACTACAAACCTACAAGGATCTCCTTGGTCCTTGCTGACCGATCAGTGCGAAGACCAGTCGGTGTACTAGAGAACATCCCTGTTGGTGTTGGAAAGGGATACGTGCTTACCGATTTTGTAGTTCTGGAGCTGGAAGAGGAACCTAAAGATCCTCTCATTTTGGGCAGACCGTTTTTAGCTACTGCTGGAGCCATGATTGATGTACAGAATGGGCATATAGACTTACGTCTAGGAGACATGGCGATGAGATACAATGTGGAGAAGGTGCTGAAAAATCCGACTATTGATGGACAGACTTTCTGGGTTGATACATTGACTGAACTGGTGGAGGAAATGGATGAAGAGTTGCACACTGATGATCCTCTACAAGTCGCATTGACCCAAAGGGAGAGTGAGTTCGGGTTCATGAACCAAGAAGTGGTTGGATTTTCTGAGATTTTGGATTCAGCCTCACCGATTGAGAAGCATGTCGCCTATGTCAGCCTTGAAGACTCAGGCACCGATAAAACCGTCAAACCGTCATCCTCCCAACCAGATTGGAGTGAGGAGAATGCTCCAAAGGTGGAACTTAAAGCCCTCCCAGCTGGGCTGAGGTATGCATTCTTGGGACCGAATTCCACATATCCTGTTATTATTTGTGCTAACCTGAATAATGTGGAGACCGCTTTGCTTCTTTCAAAATTGCGAAAGTATAGAAAAGCATTGGGGTACTCTTTGGATGATATTACAGGTATTTCTCCAGATCTTTGCATGCACAAGATTCACTTGGAGGATGAGTCAAAGACGTCCATAGAGCACCAGCGAAGACTGAATCCCAAACTGATGGAAGTTGTGAAAAAGGAGATTCTAAAGCTGTTGAGTGCAGGGGTGATCTACCCAATTTCAGACAGCACTTGGGTGAGCCCGGTTCATGTGGTTCCTAAGAAGGGTGGCATCACTGTCATCACAAATGAGAAGGCTGAGCTGATTCCTACCAGAACAGTCACAGGGCATAGGATGTGCATTGACTACAGGAAGCTAAACTCAGCCACAAGGAAGGACCACTTCCCACTTCCTTTCATTGACCAGATGCTGGAAAGACTAGCCAACCACCCCTACTACTGTTTTCTCGATGGCTACTCCGGGTTCTTTCAGATACCCATTCATCCAGACGACCAAGAGAAGACAACATTCACCTGCCCATACGGTACTTTTGCCTACAGGAGAATGCCCTTCGGATTGTGCAATGCTCCTGCAACTTTCCAGAGATGCATGATGTCGATCTTTACTGATCTTATTGAGGACATTATGGAGGTTTTTATGGACGATTTCTCAGTCTACGGTTCTTCATTTAGCGACTGCCTTGCTAATCTGTGCAAGGTGCTGGAAAGATGTGAGGAGAAGAACTTGGTGTTAAATTGGGAGAAGTGTCATTTCATGGTGAAAGATGGCATTGTTTTGGGTCACAGGATATCAGAGCAGGGTATCGAGGTTGACAAAGCAAAGATTGAAGTTATGACCAGCCTACAGCCTCCCAGGACAGTGAGGGATATTCGGAGTTTTCTGGGACATGCCGGTTTCTACAGGAGGTTTATCAAAGACTTCTCTATGATAGCGAGGCCACTCACCCGTCTGCTGTGCAAAGAAGCGAAGTTTGTTTTTGATGCTGACTGCCTCGCTGCGTTTCAGATTCTCAAGAAGTCTCTAGTCAGTGCTCCCATTGTGCAGCCACCAGATTGGGACTTGCCATTTGAAATAATGTGTGACGCAAGTGATTACGCGATTGGAGCTGTTTTGGGGCAGAGAAAAGACAAGAAACTCCATGTGATCTATTATGCCAGCCGAACGCTTGATGATGCTCAAATCAAGTATGCTACCACTGAGAAGGAGTTGCTGGCAGTAGTTTATGCTTTCGAGAAGTTCAGGTCCTATTTGGTGGGCTCGAAAGTAATTGTGCACACAGATCATGCAGCCTTGAAGTACCTGATGACGAAAAAAGATGCTAAACCGAGACTCTTAAGGTGGATCTTACTCCTACAGGAGTTTGATATTGAGATCAGAGACAAGAGAGGAGCAGAAAATGGAGTGGCAGATCATCTTTCCCGAATGAGAGTGGAAGCTGAAACACCACTGGATGATACATTACCCGAGGAGAATGTCTATGTGATCACCTTGCTGGAGGATGAGTATTTGGATCAGGCTGATTGCTGTGCCATGAGACAAATTCAGGATGATCTCCCATGGTTTGCAGACTTTGCAAACTACCTATGTGCTGGAATTGAACCACCGAACCTGAAGGGATATGAGAGGAAGAAGTTCATGAGAGATGTGAACCACTATTACTGGGATGATCCCTTCCTCTACAAGAGATGCTCAGATGGTTTATTCAGGAGATGCGTTCTGGAGAATGAGATGCAAGGGATTCTTTTCCACTGCCACAGTTCAGAATACGCAGGCCATTTTGCAACATTCAAGACGGTTTCTAAGGTCCTGCAGGCTGGTTACTGGTGGCCTACACTTTTCAGAGACGCCCATGAGTTTGTCTCAAAGTGTGATGCATGTCAGCGGAAGGGCAACATCAGTAAGAGAAATGAGATGCCCCAAAATTTCATCCTTGAAGTTGAAGTTTTTGATGTATGGGGAATTGATTTTATGGGCCCTTTCCCATCTTCTTATGGAAATGAGTACATCCTGGTTGCGGTTGATTATGTCTCCAAGTGGGTGGAAGCAGTAGCCAGCAAGACAAATGACTCTAGTGTTGTCAAGAAAATGTTCAAGACAGTCATTTTTCCAAGATTCGGGATCCCGAGAGTGGTTATTAGTGATGGAGGCTCTCACTTCATCAACAAGACGTTCGATAAACTGCTGAAGAAACATGGAGTAAAGCATAAGGTAGCTACACCTTATCATCCTCAGACAAGTGGGCAGGTTGAAATATCGAACCGAGAAATCAAGGGGATTTTGGAGAAGGCTGTAGGCAAAACAAGGAAAGACTGGGCTGTGAAGCTTGATGACGCCTTATGGGCGTATAGAACCGCCTACAAGACTCCCTTGGGCACCACTCCTTTTAATCTGGTCTATGGAAAGTCTTGTCACCTACCTGTGGAATTGGAGTACAGTGGTTTTTGGGCAACGAAGTTGATGAACTTCGACATTAAAACCGCTGCAGAAAGGAGGATGGTTCAGTTGAACGAGCTGGACGAGATTCGGTTGAACGCCTATGAGAACACCAAAATCTACAAGGAAAGAACTAAGGCGTGGCATGACAGAAAGATAATCCCGAGAGACTTCGCTGCTGGAGACAAAGTCCTTCTGTTCAACTCTAGACTCAAGCTATTTCCTGGAAAGCTTAAGTCTCGTTGGTCCGGACCTTTCACCATCACAGAGGTTAGACCTTATGGAGCTGTTGTCTTGGAAGACAATGGGAGGAAATTCACCGTCAATGGGCAGAGGCTAAAACCTTACTTCACAGATGCAAAACCCGAAGAAGGAACCAACATTCCTTTAACGGAACCCGATCTCGCCTAAGGACAACAAAATAGTCAGGCTCGCGACTTTAAACAAGCGCTGACTGGGAGGCAACCCACATGGTTTGATTTTCTTTCTCTTTTGTGATTATGTTTTCTTGTGTGAATTGATTTTTGGTTGTGTTTTTAGATGATTTTCAGGCATGTATCACGATCAGGCAGAGATCGATCGATCCAAAGAAACAGAACGGGCGATCCAGGTAAAGATCGGTCGATCCATGATACGTGGAGCGGTCGATCCAGGTCACGGATCGGTCGATCCTTACGCATGGGATCGGTCGATCTCAGGTAAGTATTTCCGGTTTGATTTCACTTAATTTAAACCGGAAAACACCCACAAAACACCCAAATCGCGAAAATCGATCAAAACACCAAATTCATCTTCCTCTCCTCTCAAACTCTCTCAAACCTCTCAAGAACAAGCAAATCGATTTTCATCATTTCTCAACCGATTTTTGTAATTCTTGGTGCTAAACTCATTAGTTTTTCAAGCTCTATCCGTTTCTACCATCAGTTTTCATCAAGACACAGGTATGACTCTCTAATTTGGAATCTAAAATCGCCCTAGGGTTGGATTTAGGGGAATCTCCGAATTCTAAATGGAATAGCATCTAGGATGGTTTATTTGTGATGATTATACTCATGGGTTACCTTGATTGCCAATTTGTGGGATGAATTGCGATTTTTCTAAAAAAAAAAAAAAAAAAAAAAAAAAAAAAATTTGAGTTTAATTGAAAAACGAAAATTGGAATGGAGTGTGATGTGTTATTTTGAGTTTAGAGAAGAAATGTGTGCTAAATTTTTACATGTTTAGGGGATTGATCAGAATTGATTTTATAAGAGTGTTTTTCAATTTGTCTCTTACTTGGGTTTTGATGAATTAATTTTGCAGATAATGCCTAAGAGACAGAAGAAGCAGGGTGAGCGTGGGGGTTCCTCGGTACAGACTGGTAGGCTCAGCACAAAGGGCAAGTTCCGAAAGACGGATAGGTCTCATCCTGCGAATCGAGAGATAACCCAGCAGTGGGATATACATGATGATGATTTCTATGAGCAGATGAGGGGAGTGGAAATATGTCCGTCGCGCTTCGCTCACAGAGACACTACAGATGCATTGGGGATAACCGAGGATATTGAAGCCTTGTTCGAGAAGATTGGCCTGGGATACATCTTCGATCTCCACTGTGATTGCTATGCTGACTTGACCAGGCAGTTCCTCGCTTCAGCCCGCCTCTACCATCCTGACGAGGACAACCCAGTTGCTGATAAGGCGATGTTCTCCTTCATTGTGAACAGGCAGTTCCACTCCATGACCATCTTTCAGCTGTGCGACGTCTTTGGGTTCGGGAAAGGACGTCAATCTTGTGTTCCTGACTTCCCGGAACACAATGATTTCTGGACATTCATCGCTTCAGGAAACTTCATCTCTCGAGAGGCCAAGCAAGCTAGAATTCGTAGCCCTGTTCTGCGATATGCAGTGAGAGTGATCAGCAGTGTGGTCTATGGGAAGACAGAACCCGCTGCAGTGACAAAAGATGAGCTAGCTCTTCTGTTCATCGGGGCTGGACACCTATGGCCTCAAGGCGCAGACATTACCTATGTTAGCGGGAAGGACATAAACATAGGAGCTGTGATCGCGGAGAAGCTTGCGTACTTCAAAGTTTCAGATACGAAGAGATGTGGGTTTGGAGCGGTTATCACACAGATCTTAAGGCATTGTGGAGTGTTTCTTCCACCTGTTGACAGAGTGGTGGATAAGAAGGGGATGTATCAGAACTTTTTCGACATGAGAGCACTCATTAGCAGCCACTACCTCACCGGCCCTTGGCGAGGAAGCATCGACAAGTCCGCCCCTCATATCTACCAGTTCCAGAACCAACAAGGGAGAGAGCAATTTGTCAAGCTACCCGATACCGCCATCACCGAGCTGACTGATCCAGGTGCTATCATATTTCTACCACCGCCTGCATCTCTCTGCACCAGACCCGCGACACTGAAGAAGAAAGGAGTCGCATCATCATCGACACACCAGCAGACACCACATGATGATATAGAGGAGGAACCTGAAGATGAGGAAAGTCTTTTCCCCACGGATTTCACTCCGTATATGCTGCCACCAGCACCTCCCGCTACTGCATCCGCTGCTGAGATCAACGCTTGGTCGATCAAGAGCCATCAAACCAACAACTCCATACTGCTGAAGATGTGGAAGGGAATCTGCAACATTAAGAAGGGATGCGCATCACAGCCAGCTGTTTCTGGAGATAGCGATGACGACTCAGGCGCTCACGACACCGCTGCTGGACCTGAGGCAGCGGAGGACTCTGATGATGATGGAGCCTTGGAGAGGCGCTCCAAGAGGCGTACTGACCGCAACGCCTGATCGGTAATCTCTCTTGGAATTATTTTCACACCGAGACGGTGTGAAGTAAGTCTGGGGGAGGATGCTACTTATGTACCATATTGCTTTTATTTCTTTTATTTTCTTAGTTTATCGGATTTGATTGTGTTTAAAAAAAAAAAAAAAAAAAAAAAAAACTCTACGTATTTTTCTCAGACCCTGTGATGATTATTAGACTATTTCCTTGTGTGTTGTGCATTACATTTCATATTGACCATTTTTCAGGACTGTTAGCGCAGACAAACCGAGGAACCACTTGACCAAGCAACCTCTCCTTAAATCTTTTATCAAGTCTCGGTGAATTGTAATCGACTCAAATATTTTTGACCATTAATGAATTTAATTTCTTTTGACCAGGAATCAACATCAGGAAACGGTACACCATATACACATTCAGGATTTTCTTTACCACATTTTACCACTCTTTAATAATCCTGAATGGCCAGACTCATCAATAGTTTGGTACCACACCTACACCTTACCCTTTTATTTCATCTCCATGCATTCTTACACACTGATCATATGTGCATACATGTGCAAAAACAATGGAGAGATTAGGGTAGACATGGTTCATCCGACTGCTTAGGTAGGATCGGAACATTTAGGTGGTTAGACACGGACCTGTGTGTCTAGAGGTGTAAATAGAAAAATTGGGTGTTGTAAGTGTGTGATTGCATCGCAGTGTATATATTCGATTCCGGTTTGTATAAGTTTTCCTAAAAAAAAAAAAAAAGATATGATTCGATCGATTACCACAAAACATTTGCAAGTAATCGGTTCAAAAAAAAAAAAAAAAAAAAAAAAAAAAAAAAATTTCATGTTTATATCTCATTCAGTATATTTGATTTAGACATTTTATTTTTATTTTATGTACTAGAGATGATGCTTTGTTTAAATTTGGGGTTAGAGTTTGAGATTTGTTGGGTTTTGATCATTTGAGACTTGAGCAGTTCGAAAACATGGTTATCAATATACTCGGTCTCTCCAGCGATTTTGCATAATGTTTTGCATTTTTTTTGTTATCGCTGATACCCACAAACACTTGAGCCTCACCTAATTAAACACTAAAACAGCCTCCCAAACACCAAGCCCGTTATACCTGATGGAGATATCTTTGGTGGAAAGGTCACGCCCTTTTTAATGTAAGAAAATGAATGTAAAGAGTTGATTACTTGAAACTGAGACTTGCAGGTCTGAAATATGGAAAGGTTTGCGCGGTCTTGGTGGGGATTTGGAATGAATGCCTTGACAGTCTCTGATTTAAGTGGTTAGCGAAATCACAAGGTAAGGTCTACTGAGGGTTAGTGAGCTCCCAAATTTTAATCCTCTTTACTTGAGGACAAGCAAAGATTCAAGTCTGGGGGAGTTGATATTCCGTGTTTTTAACGGTTTTAAACTCGTTTTGGAGCAATTAAATGGTCGGTTTTAATTAATGTTTTGGTCTATTTGATGCGTTTTGGTGTTCTTAAGTGTAATATGCAGGTTACTAGATAGCTTGAAAGAAAAGAACGCATTCGGGATTTATTCAGAAGCAAGATGGACCGAACAATGGACCGAATGAAGTATTGATCGCACAGAGCACTAGATCGACCGATCCGGGATATGTGGATCGACCGATCCTAGGCTTTCATACACTAGATCGACCGATCCGGTCCATGTGGATCGACCGATCTCAGGCGCTACGGGCTCCACACGCACAAACGAGCTTTTCACTCCTTTTTACCCACTCCCCTCAATAATTCAAAAGAACTCGACCTTTGAGACTCAGAAAAGACCAGGGGCGACCAAGGAGGAGATTTACAAGTTCTAGAGAGAGATTTGAGAGTTTTGTACTTGTTTTGTGTGATTTGTGAAGATTTGTAAAGGAGTTCATCTCAAAACCATTTGGAGAAGATCTTCTGAACCTTTACTCTGTTTTAATACAATCTTATCATGTTTTCTTCATCAAAATCGTTTTGTTCTTGCTTAGTTATGTGTGAGTAGTCATCTAGTTGGGTTTAGGGGTTCTCATAGGGGATTTCTTGATGTTTTGATTCATAAAACGTGTGTAGACTAAGGGATTACGTTTTGGTTCTTCATCTAATGGATTTCTTACTGCTTGAACTGAATTGATCACTTAGTTCATGATTTCAGATTGTTTGATGCACCGAAAGTGATTGTTTGAACTTCCGAAAATACTTTAGATGAGCAAAGTGTCCTTAACCCTCGGAAGTTGATGTTATTGCGCTTTGTGAACATATTGAACCTGTTCTTAATGCTTGTTTAGAAATTGAAACTCAGCGGAAGTTAGTGTGGAGATTTCTATAACATAGAGAATTAGCGCTACGGAAGTAGGTTAATTCTAATATCGTGTTTGAGTTCTAGACGGTTCTTAATATATCCCTGTGTCTGCCATTAATTGTATCTTGATTAAAAAGAAATCCCTGAGAATTCCCAATGCCCAACGTTTGTTTTAAAATAGTTTTCAATTCGTTTAAATCATCTTTTTACATGCTTGTTTATGCTTTGTGACACTAGAGAAAATTAAACAAAAACCATCAAAAAATATATCTTGATTCGCTGTAGCTATTAACTTGTCTGCAACTCTACGTGTGATCATCGGTCCCTGTGGATTCGATCCCGTATTACTACTGCGTACTTTACTGTGCACTTGCAGTTAGATAATCGGGTTAAAACTCGAGACATCATTGACCTAGGAGTTTAGGCACAAGTTAACACTTGAATCTCACCCTGAATCCGTCCTAATTGAGCTAGGATTGTTAGAGTAAGGCGAAGGCTGATCTAGTAAGCCTAGTGAGCATTATTCAACCTGCGCGTAAAGCTTGACTAAGAAACCTAGAAAGCGAACGCCGATCGGTTTGTTCATAAGTGTTTGAGCTCTATTATATCATGCATAAAACTGTTAGGCATCTGTAGGATTATAATCCTGATTACCTGAATAGAAATCCTAAGTCTAACTATTTCATTTAAGTGCCAAAAACTCAATCAAGCCAATCGAGCAACTGCCTTGCTCACAACATGTTATTTACATTTAAACATAAATAACCTAGGTTAATCATTCTGATTAGATTTATTTGGTTCCCTAGCTCCTTGTGGATTCAATCCTTGAGTATTACAATTGAACATCTTATTTGAGAGAGTAATTCACTCCTTAAGGTAATTGGAGTGAGATCTTTCCGCGCTTATAAGTATTAAAATCTAATAAAAGTAAAAATATATACTATACTAAAAGGGAGATAACTAGAGCGGGGAGAGTGTCCACCTCAGATTAAAAATCAACCAATCAGGGAAATCCTTTATGCCATGTCATTAGTTATTGTCGAAAATAAAGATAAAAGGAAGCTTCGATCAACCGCCTCTGCTTCTCTCACTTCGTCTTCTCGGTTACATCTTCATGAAATCTACGTTATAGCTACCAATATTATCAATAAATTGTGTTCTTCAAGCTCCTCTTTACGAATTCATTTCTTATCCTTTGTTTTTCCTTCTTTATAACCCTTCGCCTAGATTTAATCCAGTCAAAAACGAAAACCTCCACTAAAGAAGTTGAAGCTATGGCGATGAAACCCAATGGATAGTAATCCACTAGAAAGTCTCCCGTCACCACCGGAAAGTCTCCCGTGCAGTATGCTGTTAAATTGTTTTGGCCGTGTGGCGATTCTGATTTTTAGGAACGAACGAACACACATGAATTTCATATGTTCATGTCTTCCCTTCTTCAGGTTCATTCCTTTATTCATATAATGGTTTCATGGCCAAGCGTTAACCATTCGAAATATTTGTCATTCAGCTATTTGATCTGGTATATGGAGAATTTTCAAGATTTCTATTCGGTTTGCTCTGGGTGAGAACAAATCGTAAAAAGATGCAGCCACAACAGGAATAAAAAACACTATGAAAACATTATTACAAAGCAAAACGGTAAGATTATTACAGAGCAAAAAGAGTCCTTAATCTTTGTTCCAAGAATTTTGTTGTACCTGATTTTGAATGGTTTTGATTGTCTTTATGTAAGGATCAAGCATCTTCGCACATGGTGTTCAAGAGATCATACAGATGGACCTGAAGACAAGTAAGATGATCTTACCTGATAAACACATGCGGGCGATTTCAGTTTGTCTAAATTGGCAGTTGACAGAGCCTTTCATGTCTCCGGCATATTGTCCATGGCACAGTTGGATATCTGGAGCCCAAGTAAGCTAGACGCATATCTAACACCAAAAAATACTTCATATATCTTTAATTTGTCATTAAAATACTGTTATTATTCTGATGGTAAAAGGTATATAACTCTGGAGTCCTTTTTCGTGGGTCAAACTGTGGAGTCCTTCTTGAGCTTATGTCAGGCGTAGGCGTAGAAGCCATATCGAATGAACACTTCCGAGTTCATTATACAAGGTATATTACTAATCTGAGCTTTTTTATTTTTTAATGAACAGGCGTACAAAACAAAGAAATGTTGCTAAGTGTCGGTCAGGAAATGGCACTTCTGAGCTGTAGAGTTTGGTTAAAACGTTTTTCAGCAATATGCACCAAACTGTGATCGAGAATCGTGGATTAAGGTTCTCGACTTTGTTAGCAGGATTTTCCATGGAAGTGTAGTTTTTTTTTGTTGCTAACATCGATAGAAGTGTAGTTTTGAGAGGTACGAAGCTGTTATGTAATTGTGAGGATTCTTGAGAAGATTTGCGGTGGGTTAGCAGAAACAACAGCTGGCAAATTAATAGTAATGTTTTCCAAGGTAAAATACTGATTGAAAGTGTACGGTTCTTTTGTTTATTTATGAGTGAATAATACTATTGTCTGTTTAGTTTAACCCTTTCCATTACCATGTTTCTAAAGTGATCGACTTAGACGCTGCGAAGAGTTTTGAAAATGGAGAAGGTGTGCGTCTGATAGCACCTCAGGATGCCTGCAAGCTGCAACCATTCAGCCAAGTATATTCGCACGGAAATATAGATTGATGGCGCGGACGGGTAAACACTCGAATCTAGGAAATAGTTGGCTCTGGATGAATCCATTGAGAAGTTGCGACACAACGTCAAAGTCTTTCTCGACCGCCAGTGTCACGATCTTGGGGGAGAAGGCACAGTCTACGTGGTTATCAGGTTTGAGAGAATCGGATGTGAATATTACTCTGTCTGTTTAGTCTAACCTTTTTCATCACCATGTTTCTGAAGAGATCGAGTTAGACGCTGCAAATAGTTGCATGTGAGGGTGAGTAAAATGGAAAGTGTGAGGATAAGACAATGATGTTCAGGAGTTTACACCTGGCTCTCGAGACTTCACAATAGAGAGCTTGAAGACAAAGCCAAAGAAGTACCAGAGCTGAAAACAGAGAGACATAAGAAAAACTTAATATAGACGAGGTCGAGGGTATCGCGAGGCTGAATCTAGCAGAGGCAGCCATGTTATAGCTTAAAGCTAACAAAGCATAACGGGAGTCTGAGAGGTTGTAAAGATTGTACTACGAAAACGGAAAAGTTTGAGGAGGAATACGCAAGTAACTTCTGAACAGAGGTTGGCCAAGGCTGAGGCAGAGAAGCAATATATGTTTGAGAAGATTAACCTGACGGAAAATTCAAGCTCGCATCACAAAGTAGTGGTGGTGGAGGAGACCCGTCACATGTGTGATGTACTCAAAGATCTGTGATCTACTTCATGGTAACAATCTCACGCCTAAGGTAGATCCTCAATCAAAAGAGCACCATCCTTTCATATCCAAACATTGACGCTTCTTCCCTTCTAAGTTTGTTAATTTTGTGTAAACAAGATCTTTTAATAAACAAGAGTGTAGATATGTGGAATCTTTCTCAGGCCAAGAAGCTTTGCTTAATTTGGAGAGTCATGGTTTATTTTATATGATATATCAAGTTTTGGGTAGTGGTTTTCACTTTAAGTTATTTATAGTGACCAAACTTTTTATCTTTTTCATCATTCAATATATGAAATTGTAATTTTTATATATGCAATTATTATATAGTATCAAACCATTTGAAAAATATTTTTTTGTTGAGTGAGTCTAATTTACATAATGTTGCGAGATGGATCTTACAAATTCAATCTATCTCAAATGATATATTCATCTTCTATTTTTCTATTGAGAAGTTGTTTTCTAAGTGATCATTTACATGGTTTGGAAAGAGTGTGATGCACTTGTGCACATATCTCTCTCTCTCTCTATGCTTTCCGTTATATAGATCCGAGTAAAGAAAATTAAATGGAATCATTAATTTAACTTACGACAAAGAGTTGACAAAAAAAAATACCCCAAAGAAGTGGATGAAACAAATAACATTTGAAAATGGTGATAAAGTAAACAGTAACATGTTATCTAAAAATATTTTACTCAACTACTATTATATATTTATTCTCAATTTTTATGTGATATGGATAATTAAAAATTATTAACTTAAAAACAGTTCAATTTCTGGGTTTAAAAAGATTAATATTTTATATTTGATGAATATATAAGTGTTTTGGATAAAAATATTTCAAACGCTATTACAATATTGTTTATCATATATTAAAATAGTGTGCAAATGTATAATTAACAACAAGTGTGAAAAGAATTGCGAGAAAATTATAAAAATGTAACATGAGACCACACACAAAAAAAAACAGAGTTAATCAATTTAAGAAATCACAACTGTTATCATATTACTTATTGTTTTAAACTACAACTTTGGTTTAAAGAATGCAAAAATAATAATTTTTATAAATATAAGAAAGAAGAAAAACCCTAAAAACTTATATCACAATTATAAAAGAACGCAAGTTACAAAAACAAATGCAAAACTGCAAACCTAGAGAAGCACGTAAATTAAAATTACAATAACTAAAACGTGAATATAATTAAACATATAGTAAAGACCGACTTAAGAAATATAAATGGAAAAATATACACCATACAAAGAATCAACCTCTAAAGCTGAAAGGCAAAAATAAAGGTGATGTATACTTATGTATACTTATTATATATACAATAGAAAAATAAACAACAAAAATGTAGGTTATAATGATGAAAAATAGATACTTTTACAAAGTTAAAAACATCAAAAATGGAAAAATAAAAATCATATTCCTAACAGCATTAATTCAAAAATACATAAAAATTTTTTTAAAAAAATATATATTAATTAACCATATGCTCCCTATTTTAAGATTAATAATAAAAGCAGTGCCGGAAGTCGGTATTCACCGTAACACCATTAAAAAAAATTTACTTCAATAATTTCATAAACACTATTCAAAATATTAAATGAGAATTGAAAAAATACAAAAATATAAAATTATGTATATGTCAAAGGAGAATAACACTGAAAGAAAAAAGTAGTATCAAATTAATTCATATGTGTTAGTCATGACATCCATTATCTGGTAAGGAATAGAAATTCTATTTGATAATATTAAAATATATGTGGTATAGAGTATAATTTTTTAGAAAGACATAGTTCAAATCTACTAGAAAAACAAAGCAAAACTAATGAAAATATAGCTCATTAAGAGTTATAAAAAATACAAACTTAAACAAATAAATTATATAGGTAGTAATAAAATACAATAGATTAACAAATTCAAAATGTCCAAACCGCGCGTAGCGCGGTGAAAAACCTAGTTAAAAGTAAAAGTAAAACAAGAGAAAATTTTAGAAGTAAAAATTGATAGATGTAGAAGTAAAAGTAAAACTAACGATTATATCCTACTTACAACTAAAGATTACTTAAATATATATTTTAAATATATATATATATATATATATATATATATATATATATACTAAAATATTGTATAAGTAGCCTTTGATCCGCGCGTCCGTGCAGATGTAATATTTTGTATAAATGAATAGTGCACATATATTTAATACTATAGATATATAATGTACCATATATTATATATAATATGTCTACACATAACATTCTTATTGTATTTGAATCATCAATATATTATATTTGTTTATAGATTTTTTAAATTATTTTTATTTTTATTTTTTTGATATATCCTATTGGCTGATCCAGTCATCTAAGTGCTACAGAGTAGACTGACTATCACACTGCCTGATCCAAGTTTAAAATATCTTCCGACTAATGCCAAGAGGTGAACCGATCATCTGCTAGAGCCCAACATATTAACCATTTGGACCGAAAGCCAAACTCAGACTAGCCAAGCAGTGATAATTTAGTTCCCAAAAAAAATTTATAAATTATTATACTTGTGTAAATAACCACAATTTAAATTTTTCCTAATGCAAATTTATATTGGTTTAAAAATAAATATTTTCATGTGTCAAGACTTTGGTATTGAACTCATAAGTTATTTATCTACACACATTGAACAACACGTCAATCATAAGTTATATAGTACACGAAACATGAACTAAATTCTTTCTCAAAGAAAAAATGAACTAAACATGGTTTTGAAGGTTCATAACAACTATAGTCTGCTGGTTATAGTTGTTTGGAACATGCTAAAAGGAGGACAACAAAGAAAAATCGTACAAGGGAGCACGGAAAGGTCTTTCTCGTCCTCCAAAACGAAGTTATCCAGATTCTTTCCTACCACCAAGTCCACCTCCTTTTTCCAGAGAAGAAGAAGAAGCATTAATCTAAGGGATGATGAAGATCAAACTCATAGGAGAGAGTAAGAGAATGGCACTCACCTAATCTTCTTGGTATCCATCCATGCATCAATTGCTGCCTATTATAATCAAAAACTAGTGCTTCGACCCGTGCGCCCGCACGGGTGTCATTTTCTGTGAATGATTTATTTATGATACTTTTATTTAAAGGATGTCTAATCCGGATATCGGTTCGATTTCGGTTCTTTTTTTTTGGTTTTCGGTATTTCGGTTTATAAAGAATTTAAACCATATTAAAATCATGCATACTTTAGTTTGGTTCGGCTCATATACCATCAATTTTTTGTTTATTCGATTTATACCAAAACCATAAATATATTTATCTTTTATAATATTTTTTTGTAATTTTGCTTTATATGGTTTGATATCATTTTTAATATAACATGAAGATATTTTGATTTTTAAATAGACTATTTTTTATTTTTTCTTTTACTATTTAAATTATAAGTAAACATAATAAGTTAATAATAGTAGTAGTTTTTTAGAATAAAAATAAAAAATACTAATCCATAATACTATTAAATAACTAAATATTAGTACATATATTGTCAACAAAAGGTAAAAATTATGTTTTTTAATTTGATAAAAAAACCTTTAACTTAATATAAAATATTAAATTACTAAAATCAACGTTTTATGTGTGAAATCATATCAATAAATAAATTATGTTATTAGTTATTTTATATAATTTACATATGATAATACTACTATAATTAATTGATCAATTTATATATCAACCATATCTATTTACTGTGATTTCTAAAAAAATACATTTGATATATTCGGTATTACCAAATCCATATTTTATGTACGTCGGTTTGGTTTAATTGGTTCAGTTTTACCGGATTGGACACCTTATGTATACACATAAACATTCTTACTGTTTATATGTTCTAATTTATTGTTTAGATTATTCAGTTTCTTTAGTTGTTTGTTTATATGAATGTATTTGTACTTTGTAAAAAAAGGAATATAAATTTAAAATAATTTATACGAACGTATATATATATATGTATCATCCATTTGGACACAACTCTTTCAAATATTCCCAACGACTCAGCCTTGTACAGCAGCAACTTCTTCATCAACGTAGTTATTTACCCAAGTTAAGGTGAATGATAAACCTGTCATGGTCAAAAGCCAGGGAGTAATATTAAAAATTGGTGCTTTTCTGGTGGCTGATGATCTAAAATGTATGTTTTACTTGAGAACTTTGGCGCATAAACTATGTGCCAAAAGAAAGTACGTACCACTTGATGGATGGGAGGCAACAATGCAGATTCGTTTGTCTTTATTATTTGTTGACAATTTCACTCCGGTCAAGTGCTCGCCAAGAGCTTGAAATGGACAACCAGCAGAGTTACTTGATCCACAGTCAGTTTGTTTACAGCATTGTGGTTGAGAAACCAAGAGCGTTTCCTTGAAACAAAGCAAGAAAATAGTATTAGTAAGCAAAATTTTGATGACTCACTTAAAGAAGATGCTGCAGCTTAAGTCGGTTGATTTGTGACGTACGCTAATATGAGGTGATACCACGTCCGTTTCCATGATATCCTCTGTCTGCCTTCTACGTTTCATCATGCTTCTCATAGGTGATACCATGTCCATTTCAACCATATCCTCAGTCTGCCTGCTACGCTTCCTCATGCTTCACGTTGTAACTTGAGGAGATTCAGGAGTCTTTCGTGTTCTTCCACTTTGATTTTTGTTGTAGTGAGGAACTCCCTCTGATATCAGCTCTTTTATTTTCTCAACTTGCTCGGAAAGTGTCTTGTCTGTAAATTTTTTATGCCCAGTTAGTAAAAGGACAAAGCATTTGATATCAAAGAAAAGCTCGATTCATTAAAAAAAAATTCAACTTAACTTTATATTCTTAAAATAAAGTAGGTTTTAACCAATTTTAATTTAGTAAATTGATAGAATAAACCCAAAAAAGCCTTCTTATAGTTATATATATTTTTCACAAATTATATTATAACTTTAAATTTTATGTCGTTTTATATAAAAAAAAATTTTCAATTTTTATCTATAAAATTTATTGAAAATGAACACATAATTTACGATGTAGGTTAATGTAATTGTATTATGATGTAAAGACGTTTAATAAAAAATATGAAAAAGAGAGTTCATAAATATGTATAATCTTATGGTGAAGATAATAAATGAAGTTGTTAGAATTGGTTCAAACAGGAATGGAGAAGTTGTAGTAAAATACTTAAAATAGAGAAGTTCTGTTTTGTACTTATATTTAATAATATAGATAAAATATCCATATATATATAGTAGAAAGATGTCATTTTTGTATGAGCCATCTCAGCAACTCCTTCAACGGGTGACACACGTCAGATTTTTAAAGAAAAGTCACTCTATAGATTTGTCTAAGGTGGGTATTTGGGAAACCTATCGTGTTTTGGTATGGGTTCAATCAGATTTTGGTTCGGGTTTAATCGATTTTCGGGTTTATGAATTTCAGTCCTATTCAGGTATTATAAAAGTTTGGTGCGAGTTTGGTTTGAGATTAGTAACATTTTTAAAAACCTGTTAAATCTAATATAATTTTGGGTTGTTTTAGGATTCAGAATTCACGTAACTGATTCATTGAACAAATCTTAATCGGGTTTTTGGTTCCAAAATACTTTTTGGACTTAGTTAAACCCAAAACCTAAAAAACATCCAGTGAAATAACTATCAAAATAAAAAAAATTGAAACGATAAATTTTATTGTCACGATTCTTGTAGTTTCTAGTTTAATTTTTGACAAATGAAATAAAAAAATATTAGAAAATGAAATTAGAGAACAAAACTCAAAAATATGTATAAACCTATCATATCTAATATTGAATCCGATAAACTCGACTATATAGAAGAAAAAATAATACCAAAATATATTAAACTAAGTATCTGAGTTAATTATTTATGTAAGATACTTATTTAGGTATTTAATGAAATCTTAGAGTATTTTGATAAATATATATATTTGGGATTAAGTTCGGATTTTGTACGTATTTTTTTGAATTTTATGAGGTTTTTGGATATTCATTCGAGTTCGAGTTTGATTCATATAACACACATAACCCAAAATACAATAAAACAAATCATATTCGATATTTATGTTGGGCTTGGTTCGATACGGATTCATCGGTTCGGATTTTTGAATTTGGATTTTTTATCCACCCCGAGATTAGTCAGTTTCGTAGGTTTTGTATTATGTAGTTAGCCAACACATGTATTAGATAATTATAAACATTGGGCTTCACCCTACTATCTATAACAATAAAGGGGAGTTTTCTCTCACCTCCTGCTGCCACTTCAGCCTATAGGGTGGGGCATTTCGCGACACGTGTCGTAATACCAAAGCTTTTGCGATTTTTTCCGTTTGCGGTTCTCTAATTAAAGCGTATGCGAACTGGGTTTTCCGTACGATAGATAGGTTTGGCCCAAACCTTGAGCCCGTTAAGAGACCTATCCGGGTATTAGGTATTAGGGTTCGTCCGTTCGTCGTAGTCTTCCTCTTTCACTTGCCACCTCCACAATGTAATTCACAGACTTTAAGCGTCGATTCTAACTCTGTAACTTGGTAGTTATGCCCCACCCTCTTGACAAAGCCACAGCCGATGGACACAACGTGGACGGTGGCTTGAAGGCCATTGGGCTTACCGATCAAGGAGAGACACCATCGTTTGGAGCAAATCCACTGGACTTCCTCTCCACAAAGCTATCGTCTGTATGGATGCTCGCACCAGTTCCATCTGCAGGTACATACATACATAATCTCTCTCTCTCTCTCTTTCTTCTTTTGTTTTCTTGAATCATTTGTCATAAAAATCCTCTGTTCTTAGGGAGTTCGTTTTTGATGAAATTTTTTTTTTGGATGATATTCACAGGAGACTAGAGAAGGAACTATCAGGAGGAAGATCCCATTTCGTTGAGTCTTGTGGATTGCCTATAAGCACATAATTCTCTGCCATGAAGCTTCTCTGGCTAATGGAGAACGTAGATGCTGTTAAAGACGCTATCAAGAAAGGATATGCCATCTTTGGCACAATCGACACATGGCTGATCTGGAACATGACCGGCGGTGTGAATGGAGGTCTACACGTCACTGATGTCACCAACGCTTCTCGTACAATGCTCATGAACCTCAAAACCCTGAGCTGTGACGAGGACACTCTCAAGACTCTAGGCATTCCCGCTGAAATCTTACCAAGATTGTAAGCAACACGGAGGTCATTGGAGAAATCTGCAAAGGCTGGCCCATTCCTAGTATCAAGATCGCTGGATGTCTTGGCGACCAGCACATTGCAATGTTAGGACAAGCTTGCAAAAAAGGTGAGGCTAAGAGTACCTACGACACTGGCCCTTTCATCCTTCTCAACACAGGAGAAGTTCCCATCAAGTCAGGTCATGGACTTCTAACCACACTGTCTTACAAGCTTGGGCCTCAAGCACAAACAAATTACGCTCTCGAGGGTTCCATTGTTATAGCTGGAGCTGCTGTTCAGTGGCTAAGAGATAGTCTTGGGATTATTAAGAGTGCCAGTGAAATTGAAGATTTGGCGGCTATGGTAGAAACAACCGGAGGAGTGTACTTTGTGCCAGCATTCAACGGTTTGTTTGCGCCTTGGTGGAGAGAAGACGCTCGTGGTGTCTGCATTGGAATCACGAGATTCACAAACAAGTCTCACATTGCAAGGGCTGTGCTGGAGAGCATGTGTTTCCAAGTGAAAGATGTGCTAGACTCCCTAAATAACGAGAAAGGGGAGTTCTTGCTTAGAGTTGATGGTGGCGCCACTGCCAACAACCTTCTTATGCATATTCAGGTAATGACTTATCCTCTTCTTCTCACGTATGAATCTTGATGATGTGTTGTTTATTTTGTAACATTACTCTCATTTGTCCTTTTGAAACATGGGGCTGATTTGATGGGAACTCCGGTGGTGAGGCCAGTGGACATAGAGACAACAGCACTTGGAGCAGCGTACGCATTACATTTCTTTCTGAAGATGCTAGAGGAGGCTGACGTTCCAACGAAAGAGGATAATATAGTTTACAAAGAGATTTTGAAGAACCTTTGCGAAGCCTAGGCGAGATTTAATATAGTGAATTTTTACTCCTAAATGTACGACTCATATTGCTTTCTAACTTACACAATAAATTATATGGTTCCCCTGTTTCTAACACTCTCGATATGTGTTTGCAGCTTAAACAAATGGATCGTGGAACTAATCTCAAGCACACTTCCATTATCTGAGAGATCTTAATAATGCGGAGCTGTCATCATCTCTACACATACTATGTATGGTTAACTGAGATGGGAGTTTTAAAATTTTATAAATACAGAAAAATATACTCTGTGAGAAATCACGGCTGACTTACTCAACAACAAAATTTCAAAAATCAAACGCCCACCTCTGACTTACGGAATCAGTTTTGTTCTCTCAGCAACTTGGGATTGATGTTTGTGGCAACCACCACCTTTGGTTCATCACAACTCCAAAGCAAATTTGCATCAAGGAGCCTATCTAGATCGGCAAAAACACTTAGGCAAACATTTGAGTGACTGCAAAGACAGGGAGTCTAACGATTAGACATGTCCAGACTGTAAAACCTTATGTGTGCTCACCTTTAAAAGAAAATGATTTTTTTGAGTAGATATATATACCTTTCAATGCTTATGGTGATCATCATGCGTTGTGTACTTTATGTCTCTTCATTGTAAGTAGTTCTAATCCCCTTACTTGCCCAACAACATCTACAAAATGAATATATGTGCTAAGCTATCAAGTGTGATATGTGAAATAAATATATGCAAAAGTTTTAAAAGAGGGAAATGAATTCAAACATGGTAAATCAGTAGTCGTGTTGGATAATACCATAAGTTGTTTGTAATCCCGAAACCTGAAGCTCTCCCTCGGGATCCGTTCAAACGTTTCAGCAAGCTCCACAAGCTCCACGAAAACAGTTTGGTCAATGAAACGAATAGCACATGAGGACTCTCGGTAAAGGGGAAGTTGGGCTTTATGTTACATCAAAAGTATTAAGCTCATAAACCGAGTCTTCACTCAATAAGTTTTTGAACGTATTGGGACGATGCACACTAAGTGAAGCCTGAATAATTGTAGAATGAGAGAAAAACGCTTCAATGAGATGACGCCATCTCACAAAAACACATACAAGAACACATACCTTCTTGAGCCTCTCCTCCACTCTTTCTTTTTTTATCTGGTCGAGTTCAGCCTAAGAGCTTCAGTGTCATCCTCATCGTCGTCACTTTCAACATCACTAACAAAGACAACCAGGTCGTAAGATAACTTGAAGGAAATTATGACTCTCAGTTGACATAAGTCATCAAAAACTCTCGAAAAGGATAGCACCGAAGCAATTGCATATTCCCAAAACCATGGCTCTGATGAAAAGCCTTGAGTACACCGCTAGCAAAGAATCTTTAGCCAAATTTAAAGCACAAAAAATGAACTGCAATAGGTAGAAATTAATTGAAAATTGGTACCTATCATCATCATCACTTATGATATCAACTTATTAATAAAGAAGGGGAGCTCATTGGGTTGACATGCTGATGTTTGATTAATTGGTACACCTTCAAATATTTCTCCTTCTTTTGATTATGAGATTAAACTCTTGATTAATAGGAGTTAGTGATGCTGCTCCAAATCAGCCTGCTCCAAATTGCATAGCTCCAGAACTGGACTGGCAGTTAGATTCTGGCAGCTGTAACTTTTTGGCTTTTGCTAATAATTTTGAAAACAAATTATTTTCCATAGTTCTAAAATTTATTCTTTCTCACAACTTCATACTCACGTATTAAAATGGATCAAATGTATCCTATCTATACTTGTACCACTAACTTCTATCAAATGGATCAAATGTATCCTCTTTATATTACTACCACTAACTTCTATCAAATGAATCAAACAAACCCTGTTCAACTTATTAAATTAATAAATATACAAACCCGGCGCGTAGCGCCGGAATACCCCTAGTATTTTAATAGACTAAACTATCATCTTATCACAACGTGTCTTATGAATCCCATAAGATGAATCCCAAATAACAAAACTGCTAGGATAAAATTTGCGCCTTGCGCAGGATGAGTTTATTTGTATATATTATCGATAGTTTTTTTTATATATGTGATCATTTTATTTATATATATAAATATTTTTTGTTGTTATTATATAATTTCTTTCCGATGGATCGGATCAATTTTTATTAAAAATAATGGAACAAAACTATAATTAATACATCATGGGTTGATCGGATTGGACATTAAACAAACTATGACATAAAAATCTTATTTTTTCCATCGAACACATTCTTGAAAAAAGTGAACAGTATTGTTTTCACAGTTGAATTATTTTGACTTTTATCTTCCATATGGTTTTGAAAGCTTTCAAATCAACCATCGAATTGATACATGTCATTTTAATGTTTTCAGTCGTATACTTAAGGAAAACTTGCATTTTTGTAATTTAAAGTCGTTTTAAAAAATTCAAAATATAACATCTAAGAAAAAATCTAACATATAAGAAAAATTTAACATATAAGGTGTCCTCATTTTTGTATTTTAAAGTCGTTTTTTTTTAAAATAACAATAAGGTTTCCTCATTTTTGTAATTTAAAGTCATTTAAAAAAATTCAAAATATTACATATAACTATATAAGAAAAAATCTAATTTTTTATTATATGGTTAATGTGATTGTTTATTTTTTTTAATAATATAAAATTAAACAAAATGAAGGAGGATGCAAAAATTGTTATCAAATCTTTATTATTCATAATCATTAATTGCCATATATATGTAAATCATATTAGGTAATTTCGTAGCTTTTATTTAGGGAACGAATACGCACTTCTTATATTTTAGGTTAATATAATGTTCTTTAGTGGACATTAAACAAATTATGACATAAAAACCTTATTTTTTTCCTCGAACACAATTTTGAAAAAGTGAATAGTGTTGTTTTCACAGTTGAATTATTTTGACTTTTAACTTACATATGGTTTTGAAAGCTTTCAAATCAACCATCGAACTGATACATGTCATTTTAATGTTTTTAGTCGTATACTTAAGGAAAACTTACATTTTTGTAATTTAAAGTTGTTTTAAAAATTCAAAATATAACATATAAAAAAAATCTAACATATAAGGTGTCCTCATTTTTGTATTTTAAAGTCATTTTAAAAAAAAATAACATATAAGGTTTCCTCATTTTTGTAATTTAAAGTCATTTAAAAAATTCAAAATATAACATATAAGAAAAAATCTAATTTTTTATTATATGGTTAATGTGATTGTTTATTTTTTAATAATATAAAATTAAACAAAAATGAAGAATGATGCAAAAATTATCAAATCTTTATTATTCATAATCATTAATTGTCATATATATGTAAATCATATTAGGTAATTCTGTAGCTTTTATTTAAGGAAAGAATACGCACTTCTTATATTTTAGGTTAATATAATGTTCTCTAGTGGACATTAAACAAAATATGACATAAAAAACTTTATTTCTTCCAGCGAACACATTCTTGAAAAAAATGAACAATATTGTTTTCACAGTTGAATTATTTTGACTTTTATCTTCCATATGGTTTTGAAAGCTTTCAAATCAACCATCGAATTAATACATGTCATTTTAATGTTTTTAGTCGTATACTTAAGGAAAACTTACATTTTTGTAATTTAAAGTCGTTTTAAAAAAATTCAAAATATGACATATATGAAAATTCTAACATATAAGAAAAATATAACATATAAGGTGTCCTCATTTTTGTATTTTAAAGTCGTTTAAAAAAATATATAACATATAAAGGTTTCCTCATTTTTTTAATTTAAAGTCATTTTAAAAAATTCAAAATATACCATATAAGAAAAAATCTAATTTTTTTATTATATGTTTAATGTGATTGTTTAAGTTTTTTTAATAATATAAATTTAAACAAAAATGAAGAAGGATGGAAAAATTGTTATCAAATCTTTATTATTCATAATCATTAATTCTCGTATGTATGTAAATCATATTAGGTAATTCCGTAGCTTTTATTTAAGGAAAGAATACACACTTTATATATTTTAGGTTAATATAATGTTCTTTAGTGTTATATAATTATGGAATAATGTGACACCATTAGATTAAACTATACTTTATATTAGATACTCTAGAATTCTTTGAAATGAAATTTAGAAGGCATTTAGAGTGCCACCTAGGATTTGGAGTTTTTTTAATTAATACAAAATTAAGGTTCTAATTTTTCAAATGCTTCTCAATTAATATATAGGGATATTATCCCATCTTATTAAAATTATTATTTCGCGTTTATAGAACATAACATGTGCTATAATAAATTATTGCAGTTTGTATTGAATTTACTCTTCGTATATTCAACAATTGATATATTTGACATCACAAAAAAAAATTGCTTCAGTGATAGGCCATAGATTTTACCCACTTTTAGTCATGGTTTATAAGTGTTTTAATAACTAGTTATTATGTTTTAGAGTTTATTTAGTATATTTATAAGATCAGAAGTGACTTGGAAGAAAGTGATGATTTTGGAGATAATTAGAGAGAACAACCGAGCTGACCATCAAGCAAGACCAGTGGTCGACATTCAGAGACAATAATCGATCGATGCACATCTTGTGACATCGATCGACATCGAAGCGCGCAGAAGCCCGTTTGGTTCCAACCGACTTAGAGCCCAAGACTTCATCAATTTACAAGATTACCCCTGACGAGTTTTAACCTAATATTTATAGCTTGCCAAAGTGTTAGAGGCAAAGTGTGCTTTCTTGTTTTCTTATTTTCACAGGAAAAAGTTTTCTAGGATTTTTGTAGAGTTGGAGAGAAGATCCAAAGAGATTTGTAATTGGAACTCCATTATTATCTATCTATCTATGCAGTTTTTATACCTTATTGTTATTATGAATTGGTTACATATGTCTGAGTAGTTTTATTGTTAGATTTAGGGTTTAAATAGGTTATGAGGGATTAGCCCCAACTATTATTGCTAAATTGTGATATTCAATATTAGGATTGTCATTAATGCTTGTTTCTAGTTTAGCTAGCTAGAACCTTGACCTAGGAGTTGTAGGCACAAGTTAACACTTGAATATCACCTTGAATCCGTCCTAATTGAACTATGATTGTTAGAGTAAGGCGAAAGCTGATCTAGTAAGCCTAGTGAGCATCACTACAATAAAACAGCGGTATTCTGACGGACATTCCGACGGAAAATGAAATCCTCGGAATATCCCGAGGAATTTCCGAGGAAACACAAAATTTGGTTTCCTCGGAATTTCCTCGAAATATACCGACGGAATTCTGAGGAAATATTAATCCGTCGGAATATTCTTATGGAATACCGAGGAAAAATGTATTCCTCGGAAAAAACCGATGAATTCCGAGGATATATTATAGCCGTTAGAGAGCCATTGGAGAATTTTAAAAATTCCGAGGAAATTCCGACGAACTAGCCGTTTCTGTCGGAATTCCGTCGGAATTTCCTCGATCTGTCGGCAGGATTTCAACTATAAATACAAGCACCCCTCTTCCTCTTCATTCACTCCATATCTTCATCCTCCCTCTTACTCTCTTTACACACGAATTTGATTCATAAAAAACATGTCTTCTTCAAATTATTTTCGTTCTTGGATCGATCGACCTCATTTGGATCCGAACACGAGATTGCTTACAGAAGAATACCAACGAGGTATAACCGAATACATGGGGTTAGTTCACCGACAACCGGAAGCAAAAACAGGTATGTTAAGATGTCATTGCTCTAATTGTAAAATAGAAAGGTTATTAAGAGTGAGATGTTTGGACTCATCTATATTTGAGTGAGTTTACACGAAGTTACAAAATTTGGTATCATCATGGGGAAACTGATTATGAACATGGTAGTACTAGAAAACCTCAGCCAGCGGTTACATTAGAAGAACCAATTGGAACGGATGTAGATTATGGTGTAGGTACTGAGCAGATGGTAAATGATCATTTTAGAGGGGAAGATTTACCCAATACACAAGCTAGGAGATTTTAGGATATGTTGGATGCTGGAAAACAACCATTGTACGAAGGTTGCAGAGATGGTCATTCAGCTTTATCATCTGCTACAAGATTGATGGGCAATTAAACAGATTATAATTTGGCTGAAGACTGTGTGGATGCGATTGCTGATTTTGTAAAAGGTATTCTACCCGAGGATAATGTAGCTCCTGGTTCATACTACGAGGTTCAGAAACTCGTAGCTGGTCTTGGTTTATCGTATCAGGTAATAGATGTATGCAGCGACAACTGCATGATTTATTGGAGGGCGGATGAACAGCGGGTTACATGCAAATTTTGTGGAAAGCCTCGTTATAAAGATACGAGTGAAAGATTTCCAGTGCCATTATTTTCCTTTGACGGAAAGGTTTCAGAGGTTGTATCTGTCTGAACGCACAGCGCAACCAATGAGATGGCATGCGGAGCACTCAACAGATGGTGAGATCAGACATCCTTCAGATGCAAAAGCGTGGAAGCATTTCCAATCAAAGTAGAAATGTCTACCTTGGATTATGTACTGATGGTTTCAGCCCGTTTGGCAAGAGTGGAAGACAGTATTCTCTATGGCCAGTCATTCTTACACCATACAACCTACCCCCAAACTTGTGCTTGCGACGAGAGTTTTTGTTTTCTCGATTCTCGTTCCCGGACCAGAGCATCCTAAGAGATCACTTGATGTGTTTCTTCAGCCACTAATATATGAGTTGCAACAACTATGGGCTCAGGGTGCTGAAACATACGATGTTTCGTGTAAAGAAAACTTTCAAATGCGGGCAGTACTAATGTGGACAATAAGTGATGTTCCAGCATATGGTATGTTATCTGGATGGACAACGCATGGAAGGCTATCATGTCCATATTGTCAAGATAACACTGATGCTTTCCAACTAAAACACGGAAGGAAAACGTGTTGGTTTGACTGTCACAGGAGATTCCTACCACCTGATCATCCATATCGTAGGAGTAGGAATTTGTTTACGAAGAACAAGAGGGTATTTGACAGTCCACCTCCGGAAATTTGTGGGAAAGATTTGAAGACACAACTAAGAGATTTTGGTGCAAAAGGACGCCAGACGTCGGTGGACATGAGTGTTTTCCGGTAGATGCTGTTGGAGACCTACATAACTGGCACAAAAAAAGTATTTTCTGGGATCTGCCATACTGGGAGGATCATCTGCTAAGGCATAATTTAGATGTCATTCATATTGAGAAGAACTTTTTTGACAATCTCATGAACACGATCCTTAATGTTCAAGGTAAAACAAAGGATAATTTGAAGTCAAGACTGGATTTAGTCGATATATGTGCTCGTTCAGAACTTCATGTTGATGAGAATGGTAGGGCTCCTTTTCCCATATACCGACTTGATGCAAAGGGAAAAGATGCCTTCTTTGATTGGATTTCAAACGATGTGGAATTTCCAGACGGTTACGCATCTAATTTGCGTAACTGTATCGACAGAAAGGAAGGAAAGTTTACTGGCTTGAAAAGCCACGATTGTCATGTAATGATGCAGCGCCTCCTTCCATTTGCCTTCAAGGAACTATTACCACGAAATGTTCATGAAGCAATTGCAGGGATAAGTGGTTTCTTCCGCGATTTATGCACGAGATCAGTGACTCTTGAAGGTATTGAAAATTTGAAGACTAACATAGCCGTGATTCAGTGCAACCTTGAGAAGATATTTCCTCCCTCATTTTTTGATGTTATGGAGCATCTTGTTATTCACCTGGCAAGAGAATTGGAACTTGGTGGTCATGTGCAGTATAGATGGATGTATCTGTATGAGCGGTATATGTTCCATTTGAAGAAGATGGTGAAAAATTTAAGTAGGGTGGAAGGTTCTATAGTCGCACAGATGATCAATGAAGAAACTTCAAACTTTATCGAGTGCTACTTTCCAGCAGAAGTTCAGACCAAAAACAGAAGACCTGCTCGGCATGATGATAGAGGCGAATGCAACATATCATGTTACGGTTCCAGACATTTTCACAGACGTTGGACGACTTAGCGAAAAACCAAAGGACCGTCGACTTACTGAGCAGGAGCGCAGTAATTTGCAAACATATTTGCTCACCAACTGCAAAGATGTTCTTCAATATGAGAGGTAAATAAATTAGCTTACAAATTTTTATTTTAACAAGTTGAAATTTAAATCTTAATTAATTACATTATTGTCATCATATGTACAGGATTTTCATGGCAGAAAAGAGGTTCGAATATAGATACGCCACAGAGGACGAACTAGAAGAAATGAAGCAGATAGAATTTTCTGGATGGATGTTTACTTATGTGAGTGCTTTAAACAAATTAAAATATCATTTATCACATATTTATACTAATTCACATTTATTGATATAATATATATATATGCTATTAATATAGGTGTCTGCTGGTTTGGCCAGAGGTGAAACATTTGACGATTGGATACGCGAGATAGTCGTTGGACCAAAATTTGTTGTGAAGTCATATCCGAGATTTTGTACTCGAGGATATGCATTCACAACTCAGAAGAGGAGACGTTCGAGTACGACTTATGATGCTGGCGTTTGTTCTGCATCAGGAGATGATGTATACTACGGACACATACATGAGATTTTGGAAATCAAGTATTTGGGCATGGTTGGATTGCGCTGTACTGTTTTCTATTGTGATTGGCACGACAACACTCTAGATCGAGGTGTGAGAATAGATGCATTTGGTGTTACATCAGTAAATTCGAGGTGAAAGCTGCAATATTATGATCCTTTCATTCTTGCTTCTCAGACCGATCAGGTAATTAAATGTTAATTATTTAGAATGATTCATCATCATGTGTATTAATTTATAATTTTACTAATAATTTTTTAAATGTTACAGGTTTGTTATATCAAGTACCCCCGGGTAAGGAACAGAGATGATCCATGGGTTACTGTTACAAGACTCAACCCGAGAGGCCGAGTTCAGGGAAGTTCTGAGCTGGAAGACCCACTACAACCAAGCACATCCGGCAACTTAAGTGCAGCAGAAGATTTAGCTGGAGTTGGCCTTGTAGTCGATTTAACCGACTTCGGAGAGGAAGCCGTCGTTCACGTAGAGGATGAACCAGTGATTGGAGAGTTTCACCAAGATCCAGATTCAGATTCATCTGGTGATGATGACTCGGAAACAGACTAGCATCGACTTTTTTTTTTTTTAATAGAAATACCGACGGAATTTCGAGGAAGATAAGGGTTTCCTCGGAATTCCCTCGGAATATTCCGAGGAAATTCCGAGGAAGTAGGGTTTTTAAACCGAAAACAACGTTTTGCGGTTTGAATAACACTTATATAACCCTTATTAAGTGTCTTAGACTGATTATGAAGTCAAAAATTTGTTCCTTACCCTATAATAAACACTTTTCCGATTGTATGAAAGAAATCCCCACAACATAAGAGAAACACTTATACACTTTAATGAACGGTAAAGGGAATATTTACAATTCGTTTTGAAATTTTGTTATTTCATGGTTTATGATCATCTATACAAAGAATCCTCAATGGTATGCATTACAATTGTATAAGAAATGAAATACAGCAAAAAAAAATCGATGTTTTGAAACCCCAAACACTAGTTCCTCGGTATTTCCTCGGAATATTCCGACGGAATTCCGAGGAAGATAAGGGTTTCCTCGGAATTCCCTCGGAATATTCCGAGGAAATTCCGAGGAAGTAGAGTTTTTAAACCGAAAACAACGTTTTGCAGTTTGAATAACACTTATATAACCCTTATTAAGTGTCTTAGACTGATTATGAAGTCAAAAATTTGTTTCTTACCCTATAATAAACACTTTTCCGATTGTATGAACGAAATCCCCACAACATAAGAGAAACACTTATACACTTTAATGAACGGTAAAGGGAATACTTACAATTCGTTTTGAAATTTTGTTATTTTATGGTTTATGATCATCTGTACAAAGAATCCTCAATGGTATGCATTACAATTGTATAAGAAATGAAATACGGCAAAAAAAATCGATGTTTTGAAACCCCAAACACTAGTTCCTCGGTATTTCCTCGGAATATTCCGACGGAATTCCGAAGAAGATAAGGGTTTCCTCGGAATTCCCTCGGAATATTCCGAGGAAGTAGGATTTTTAAACCGAAAACAACGTTTTGCGGTTTGAATAACACTTATATAACCCTTATTAAGTGTCTTAGACTGATTATGAAGTCAAAAATTTGTTTCTTACCCTATAATAAACACTTTTCTGATTGTATGAACGAAATCCCCACAACATAAGAGAAACACTTATACACTTTAATGAACGGTAAAGGGAATACTTACAATTCGTTTTGAAATTTTGTTATTTCAATTTTAATTTTAATTTTATATTTTCGAATTTAACTAATATGATTTCAATTTTAATTTTAATTTTATATTTTCGAATTTAAATTTCAAAAAATTATTTTTTTAAAAAAATTAATTTTTTTAAATTCCGAGGAAATGAACCCTCGGAATATACCGAGGGACATGTTCTTCGGAATATACCGAGGGACTCATTCCTC
The DNA here is from genome assembly GCF_020379485.1 of Brassica napus. Taxonomy (NCBI): domain Eukaryota; kingdom Viridiplantae; phylum Streptophyta; class Magnoliopsida; order Brassicales; family Brassicaceae; genus Brassica; species Brassica napus. The sequence goes on from NW_026014570.1 coordinate 78,659, forward strand.
GGAATATATCGAGGGACTTGTTCCTCGGAATATTCCGAGGGTTCAAATTCCGAGGAAATGAACCCTCGGAAAATACCGAGGGACATGTTCCTCGGAATATACCGAGGGACTCATTCCTCGGAATTTTCCGAGGGTTCATTTCCTCGGAAATTCCCGATGAAAATTCCGAGGAACATTTCGTCGGAACTTCCGAGGTAAATTCCAAGGAAGTTCTCCCTCGGTATATTCCGAGGAGCTTTCCGACGAACTGGTGGTACTCGGAGTTTCCTCGGAAATTTGTTTCCTCGGAATTCCGTCGGAAAATTTCCAGGGATTTCCGAGGAAAAATGAATTTCCGAGGAGTTATTTCCGAGGACTTGTTTCGTCGGTATGTCGTCGGAATAACGTTATTCCGACGACAAACCGACGATTTTTTCCGTCAGTATGTCGTTGTTTTCTTATAGTGCATTATTCAACCCGCGCGTAAAGCTTGACTTAGAACGTGTCGATCGATATTCCTATAGAATAATCGATCGACGGTGCAAAAGGTGTATCGATCGACATTCCTCTAGAATCATCGATCGACACGTATATCTGGTCAATAGACAAACCTAGAAAATGAAAGCCGATCGGTTTGTTCATAAGTGTTTGAGCTCTATAATATCATGCTACAACTGTTAGGCATCTGTAGGATTATAATCATGATTACCTGAATAGAAACATTAAGTCTAGTTATTTCATTTAAGTGCAAAAAACCCAATCAAACCAATCGAGCAACTGCCTTGCTCACAACCCGTTATTTACATTTAAACATAATCAACCTAGCTTAATCACTCTAATTAGATTTATTAGGTTCCCTAGCTTCTTGTGGATTCGATCCCTAAGTACTACAATTGAACCTCTTATTTGAGAGAGTAATTCACTCCTTAGAGTAATTTGAATGAGATCATTCAGCGCTTATAAGTATTAAAATCTAATAAAAGTAAAAATCTATATTATAATAGGAGAGTTTTCGATAGCTCGTAGACATATCCTTAAAGTTTGTGGGTCCCAATTATTGTCCGGTTTTATTTGGTCGTATGGTTTGTAGTTTGGTCCGGTTTAGTTTGTAGGTAATATGATTGTAGTTTGGTCTGATTTGTGTCTTCAGCGTTTTGTTTCATAAATGCTTGCCTTTTGTGCTTCATACATCCGATTAGGGCTTCATCGTTGTCTTCCTTCCTTACAGAACTCAATCCACCGTATCCACGTATATGATAGCTTCTCCCTAAAACATTATATATCTCACACGGTAGCTACGTTCATGTAAGCCAATCTTCCCTTGAAAGTTTGTAATGTTTCTTCGAGTTTCATCTGCGGTGACAATAAAAAATTTTGGGTTCATCTTTTGGACAATCGATTTCATCTTCTAAGAAACGTATATCATAGATTGGTAATTTTTATTCCATAAGCTGTCAGATTGATGATGTATACATTCAACATCCGTATGTTTGGGTTTGAATAATTGTCCGTCAAAAAAGTTGGTGATTTTAATTGTTGCTTTCAATCTCACATCAAAGATTCTAAATTTTGATGTCACTATGGTTTCCGCCGCAAAAGCCCCCTGCGTGCTGAACCGCTTCTCCCTCTCCTGTCACCACGAAGATAAGTGAATGACGACAAGAACGAAAGGATAAAGTGGGAATATAGGACATGAGAAGCACTGGTATCGTTAACAGCTTTAGTTAGTGCGAAGAGAAAAGCTAAACAACTAATCATTTGTTAGATTTGGGATAGTTTAATGTTTTACCATCATGTCTCTTGGTAATGTGAAGTTATGAATCAGCTGTTTCAAGAAAAGTGACGTTCCAGAGTTACATTTGTACCGGTGTTTGGCCAGCGTGTAATACTAATATGCATCCCAATGGATAGCTTAACAGTAACTTTATGATCACATGGTTTGACCCTCTTGCACTATATCTCTCTTTCGCCCCATTCACTAGCACAAATCTCTCTGATCTCATATAATTTTGTTGTTATTTGTAGAACCATTTTAACGATCAAAGCTCATTGCTGTGTTCACGAAATTTAAGCAGGTCTCTTGATGGAAGCTTGACCGATAGGTGAGTGTCCATGCAGATTTGACTCGATGTTGTCTTTGATAATGAAAGAATGAAGAACAATATCTTATGAAGATCACTAGGACCGCCATAAGAAACCAGGACAAGGTAAACATTATAAAATTATTATTGTATGGTATTTCATAGTTAATTGCCAGCAAGTAAAACATATCAAGGGTAACCATTCACCAAATTATATTATGGTCGAAGCTATAAGACTAATTCATTGCTTTTAACGTATCTTGATTAAGCCAGAGCTTCTAATTAATTTACAAATCTATGGTTACTCACATGAAATTACGTAGCCGAAGTAATCCTCTGCAGTCCATGGCAAACCAAGCATCTACATCAATCGGTGTCAGTTTACAGCACAAAGATGCTTAGTGTTATACGTTTCTCAGGTAAGTTTTTCCCTTTTTCTAAAACATTGGTTCTTCCTTTATTTCCGTAGCTATTTATTTGTGTATGTTTACGGCAGCTCACTCCAGGACTTAATTGGAGCGGGCGATGGAGAGAATTAGGAGGAGATTTTGTTTCTTGGTTTTGGTTTCTGGTCAGAGAAGCGAAGATCATTCTTATTCAGGTCATTTCTTGCTTTTAAATGTTTCTCAGATTTTGTTTCTGTATCTGGTATAGTGTTTCGATTTAGATTGTCAGCACTTGCCTTAATTAAGTATTGACATGATGCTCTATCCACAGTCTGGAGTCAAGTAGAGTCATGTTCTATAGCGACTTATGTTGTCCTCATCTGATTATTGGAGTATTACAAAATGATTACCATACAAAATGAAAGTATCTCCAATCATTTGTCTTTTGCATCCATGAATACACAAACTTTTTGATGGATATTACTTCTGTCAAGTACAAAGAGAAGACTACTTTCATCGAGCCAAGCCTTACAAGGACCATCCTACCATTGCAAGGTGATCTTTTTCATCTTGATCTCTCTTTGGTACTTCAATAGTTGTTTTTGTACGTTCGTCAACATGATGAGATGTCATTTCGACATGTAGCTGTTATATAGTTGTGCTTCAATGGTTTGATATGGGTTTCTAACACATGATGCAGAAGCTGAAAATGGATTTTAGTGTAGTAATACCGGTTATCTTCCTTGAGGAGGCAAATAATGCACATTACAACTCAATTGACCTCAGGGCTTATAGGAAGTCACATATTCATGATGGAGCAGCAGGTGAGTCAAGTTTGGAGTTGGAAAGAGGTTGACCTTCTTTTGCTGATACCTATTGTTTACTTCAAGTTATCAAGAGAAATTTCATTTCAATCCTGGTGACACTGGCTTTAATGTAGTCTTGAGCGGCAGGATCCCCAAACTAAAGTTTGCAAAAATTGAAGAGGTAAGTTTTCCAGATAAAGTTTGCAAAATTTAAAGTTGGTAAGTTATTCTAGATTTTTTGTGTAGCTTTTTTGTATGATTTTTTTTTTGAAAAGAATGATTTTTAAGTTGATGAAATCATAACTGAAGTATTGGTGCAGTGTCTTATTCAGCTATACGTTGGGATCAATGGTTACCGAGGCAACTCGAGGTATGATTCTTCAAGGTGTTGAACTGTTTTATACCACTGCCACTGGCTCTGGACCTCAAGACCATGGATTAGATTCGGGTGATCACTAGAGGAGAGTCATGCAAGGCCACGCTGGAGCTAATATTATGAGCTATTAGCCCAAGGTAAAGCCTACACTTTTATTTATGCAAGAATTAAGGTTGGTAGAAGGGATTGTCAGACAGAATTTCCTAAGTTGTTGGTTAGGTGAATTTGGTTGCTAGACTAGGATATGGTATAGTGTGCTTCTGAGATTAGAATTTTCTAAAATGATGATTCTGATTTTTAAATTTGTGAGTCCCTGCTATTTTCAAATCTCTTTCAGAGAGACTGCCTGTATATTTTGTTTGAGGACAAGCAAAAGGGTAAATCCGGGGGAGTTGATAGGCCATGGATTTTATCCACTTTTAGCAATGGTTTATAAGTGTTTTAAAAACTAATTATTATGTTTTAGAGTCTATTTAGTATATTTATAGGATCATGAGTGATTTGGAAGAAAGTGATGATTTTGGAGCATTTTGGAGATAATTGGAGAGAGCATCCGAGGTGACCATCAAGCAAGACCAATGGTCGACATTCAGAGACAATAATCGATCGATGCACATCTTGTGACATTGATCGACAGCGAAGCGCGCAGAAGCCCGTTTGGTTCCAGCCGACTTATAGCCCAAGACTTCACCAATTTACATGATTATCCCTGACGAGTTTTAACCTAATATTTATAGCTTGCCAAAGTGTTAGAGGCAAAGTGTGCTTTCTTGTTTTCTTATTTTCACAGCAAAAGGTTTTCTAGGATTTTAGCAGAGTTGGAGAAAAGATCCAAAGAGATTTGTGATAGAAACTCCATTATTATCTATCTATCTATGCAGTTTTTATACTTTATTGTTGTTATGAATTGCTTACCTATGTCTGAGTAGTTATATTGTTAGGTTTAGGGTTTAAATAGGTTATGAGGGATTAGCCCCAACTATAGATTGCTAAGTTAGGATATTCATCCTTAGAACTGTCATTAATGCATGTTTTTAGTTTAGCTAGCTAGAACCTTGACCTAGGAGTTTAGGCACAAGTTAACACTTGAATCTCACCATGAATCCGTCCTAATTGAGCTAGGATTGTTAGAGTAAGGCGAAGGCTGATCTAGTAAGCCTAGTGAGCATTATTCAACCTGCGCGTAAAGCTTGACTAAGAACATGTCGATCGATATTCCTATAAAATAATCGATCGACGGTGCAAAAGGTGTATCGATTGATATTCCTCTAGAATCATCGATCGACACTTATATCTGGTCAATAGACAAACCTAGAAAGCGAACGCCGATCGGTTTGTTCATAAGTGTTTGAGCTCTATTATATCATGCATAAAACTGTTAGGCATCTGTAGGATTATAATCCTGATTACCTGAATAGAAATCCTAAGTCTAACTATTTCATTTAAGTGCCAAAAACTCAATCAAGCCAATCGAGCAACTGCCTTGCTCACAACATGTTATTTACATTTAAACATAAATAACCTAGGTTAATCATTCTGATTAGATTTATTTGGTTCCCTAGCTCCTTGTGGATTCAATCCTTGAGTATTACAATTGAACATCTTATTTGAGAGAGTAATTCACTCCTTAAGGTAATTGGAGTGAGATCTTTCCGCGCTTATAAGTATTAAAATCTAATAAAAGTAAAAATATATATACTATACTAAAAGGGAGATAACTAGAGCGGGGAGAGTGTCCACCTCAGATTAAAAAATCAACCAATCAGGGAAATCCTTTATGCCATGTCATTAGTTATTGTCGAAAATAAAGATAAAAGGAAGCTTCGATCAACCGCCTCTGCTTCTCTCACTTCGTCTTCTCGGTTACATCTTCATGAAATCTACGTTATAGCTACCAATATTATCAATAAATTGTGTTCTTCAAGCTCCTCTTTACGAATTCATTTCTTATCCTTTGTTTTTCCTTCTTTATAAACCCTTCGCCTAGATTTAATCCAGTCAAAAACGAAAACCTCCACTAAAGAAGTTGAAGCTATGGCGATGAAACCCAATGGATAGTAATCCACTAGAAAGTCTCCCGTCACCACCGGAAAGTCTCCCGTGCAGTATGCTGTTAAATTGTTTTGGCCGTGTGGCGATTCTGATTTTTAGGAACGAACGAACACACATGAATTTCATATGTTCATGTCTTCCCTTCTTCAGGTTCATTCCTTTATTCATATAATGGTTTCATGGCCAAGCGTTAACCATTCGAAATATTTGTCATTCAGCTATTTGATATGGTATATGGAGAATTTTCAAGATTTCTATTCGGTTTGCTCTGGGTGAGAACAAATCGTAAAAAGATGCAGCCACAACAGGAATAAAAAACACTATGAAAAAATTATTACAAAGCAAAACGGTAAGATTATTACAGAGCAAAAAGAGTCCTTAATCTTTGTTCCAAGAATTTTGTTGTACCTGATTTTGAATGGTTTTGATTGTCTTTATGTAAGGATCAAGCATCTTCGCACATGGTGTTCAAGAGATCATACAGATGGACCTGAAGACAAGTAAGATGATCTTACCTGATAAACACATGCGGGCGATTTCAGTTTGTCTAAATTGGCAGTTGACAGAGCCTTTCATGTCTCCGGCATATTGTCCATGGCACAGTTGGATATCTGGAGCCCAAGTAAGCTAGACGCATATCTAACACCAAAAAATACTTCATATATCTTTAATTTGTCATTAAAATACTGTTATTATTCTGATGGTAAAAGGTATATAACTCTGGAGTCCTTTTTCGTGGGTCAAACTGTGGAGTCCTTCTTGAGCTTATGTCAGGCGTAGGCGTAGAAGCCATATCGAATGAACACTTCCGAGTTCATTATACAAGGTATATTACTAATCTGAGCTTTTTTATTTTTTAATGAACAGGCGTACAAAACAAAGAAATGTTGCTAAGTGTCGGTCAGGAAATGGCACTTCTGAGCTGTAGAGTTTGGTTAAAACGTTTTTCAGCAATATGCACCAAACTGTGATCGAGAATCGTGGATTAAGGTTCTCGACTTTGTTAGCAGGATTTTCCATGGAAGTGTAGTTTTTTTTGTTGCTAACATCGATAGAAGTGTAGTTTTGAGAGGTACGAAGCTGTTATGTAATTGTGAGGATTCTTGAGAAGATTTGCGGTGGGTTAGCAGAAACAACAGCTGGCAAATTAATAGTAATGTTTTCCAAGGTAAAATACTGATTGAAAGTGTACGGTTCTTTTGTTTATTTATGAGTGAATAATACTATTGTCTGTTTAGTTTAACCCTTTCCATTACCATGTTTCTAAAGTGATCGACTTAGACGCTGCGAAGAGTTTTGAAAATGGAGAAGGTGTGCGTCTGATAGCACCTCAGGATGCCTGCAAGCTGCAACCATTCAGCCAAGTATATTCGCACGGAAATATAGATTGATGGCGCGGACGGGTAAACACTCGAATCTAGGAAATAGTTGGCTCTGGATGAATCCATTGAGAAGTTGCGACACAACGTCAAAGTCTTTCTCGACCGCCAGTGTCACGATCTTGGGGGAGAAGAAGGCACAGTCTACGTGGTTATCAGGTTTGAGAGAATCGGATGTGAATATTACTCTGTCTGTTTAGTCTAACCTTTTTCATCACCATGTTTCTGAAGAGATCGAGTTAGACGCTGCAAATAGTTGCATGTGAGGGTGAGTAAAATGGAAAGTGTGAGGATAAGACAATGATGTTCAGGAGTTTACACCTGGCTCTCGAGACTTCACAATAGAGAGCTTGAAGACAAAGCCAAAGAAGTACCAGAGCTGAAAACAGAGAGACATAAGAAAAAACTTAATATAGACGAGGTCGAGGGTATCGCGAGGCTGAATCTAGCAGAGGCAGCCATGTTATAGCTTAAAGCTAACAAAGCATAACGGGAGTCTGAGAGGTTGTAAAGATTGTACTACGAAAACGGAAAAGTTTGAGGAGGAATACGCAAGTAACTTCTGAACAGAGGTTGGCCAAGGCTGAGGCAGAGAAGCAATATATGTTTGAGAAGATTAACCTGACGGAAAATTCAAGCTCGCATCACAAAGTAGTGGTGGTGGAGGAGACCCGTCACATGTGTGATGTACTCAAAGATCTGTGATCTACTTCATGGTAACAATCTCACGCCTAAGGTAGATCCTCAATCAAAAGAGCACCATCCTTTCATATCCAAACATTGACGCTTCTTCCCTTCTAAGTTTGTTAATTTTGTGTAAACAAGATCTTTTAATAAACAAGAGTGTAGATATGTGGAATCTTTCTCAGGCCAAGAAGCTTTGCTTAATTTGGAGAGTCATGGTTTATTTTATATGATATATCAAGTTTTGGGTAGTGGTTTTCACTTTAAGTTATTTATAGTGACCAAACTTTTTATCTTTTTCATCATTCAATATATGAAATTGTAATTTTTATATATGCAATTATTATATAGTATCAAACCATTTGAAAAATATTTTTTTGTTGAGTGAGTCTAATTTACATAATGTTGCGAGATGGATCTTACAAATTCAATCTATCTCAAATGATATATTCATCTTCTATTTTTCTATTGAGAAGTTGTTTTCTAAGTGATCATTTACATGGTTTGGAAAGAGTGTGATGCACTTGTGCACATATCTCTCTCTCTCTCTATGCTTTCCGTTATATAGATCCGAGTAAAGAAAATTAAATGGAATCATTAATTTAACTTACGACAAAGAGTTGACAAAAAAAAAATACCCCAAAGAAGTGGATGAAACAAATAACATTTGAAAATGGTGATAAAGTAAACAGTAACATGTTATCTAAAAATATTTTACTCAACTACTATTATATATTTATTCTCAATTTTTATGTGATATGGATAATTAAAAATTATTAACTTAAAAACAGTTCAATTTCTGGGTTTAAAAAGATTAAATATTTTATATTTGATGAATATATAAGTGTTTTGGATAAAAATATTTCAAACGCTATTACAATATTGTTTATCATATATTAAAATAGTGTGCAAATGTATAATTAACAACAAGTGTGAAAAGAATTGCGAGAAAATTATAAAAATGTAACATGAGACACAACACAAAAAAAAACAGAGTTAATCAATTTAAGAAATCACAACTGTTATCATATTACTTATTGTTTTAAACTACAACTTTGGTTTAAAGAATGCAAAAATAAATAATTTTTATAAATATATAAAAGAAGAAAAAACCTAAAAACTTATATCACAATTATAAAAGAACGCAAGTTACAAAAACAAATGCAAAACTGCAAACCTAGAGAAGCACGTAAATTAAAAATTACAATAACTAAAACGTGAATATAATTAAACATATAGTAAAGACCGACTTAAGAAATATAAATGGAAAAATATACACCATACAAAGAATCAACCTCTAAAGCTGAAAGGCAAAAATAAAGGTGATGTATACTTATGTATACTTATTATATATACAATAGAAAAATAAACAACAAAAATGTAGGTTATAATGATGAAAAATAGATACTTTTACAAAGTTAAAAACATCAAAAATGGAAAAATAAAAATCATATTCCTAACAGCATTAATTCAAAAATACATAAAAATTTTTTTTAAAAAAATATATATATTAATTAACCATATGCTCCCTATTTTAAGATTAATAATAAAAGCAGTGCCGGAAGTCGGTATTCACCGTAACACCATTAAACAAAATTTACTTCAATAATTTCATAAACACTATTCAAAATATTAAATGAGAATTGAAAAAATACAAAAATATAAAATTATGTATATGTCAAAGGAGAATAACACTGAAAAGAAAAAAAGTAGTATCAAATTAATTCATATGTGTTAGTCATGACATCCATTATCTGGTAAGGAATAGAAATTCTATTTGATAATATTAAAATATATGTGGTATAGAGTATAATTTTTTAGAAAGACATAGTTCAAATCTACTAGAAAAACAAAGCAAAACTAATGAAAATATATAGCTCATTAAGAGTTATAAAAAATACAAACTTAAACAAAATAAATTATATAGGTAGTAATAAAATACAATAGATTAACAAATTCAAAATGTCCAAACCGCGCGTAGCGCGGTGAAAAACCTAGTTAAAAGTAAAAGTAAAACAAGAGAAAATTTTAGAAGTAAAAATTGATAGATGTAGAAGTAAAAGTAAAACTAACGATTATATCCTACTTACAACTAAAGATTACTTAAATATATAATATTTTAAATATATATATATATATATATATATATATATATATATATATACTAAAATATTGTATAAGTAGCCTTTGATCCGCGCGTCCGTGCAGATGTAATATTTTTGTATAAATGAATAGTGCACATATATTTAATACTATAGATATATAATGTACCATATATTATATATAATATGTCTACACATAACATTCTTATTGTATTTGAATCATCAATATATTATATTTGTTTATAGATTTTTTAAATTATTTTTATTTTTATTTTTTTGATATATCCTATTGGCTGATCCAGTCATCTAAGTGCTACAGAGTAGACTGACTATCACACTGCCTGATCCAAGTTTAAAATATCTTCCGACTAATGCCAAGAGGTGAACCGATCATCTGCTAGAGCCCAACATATTAACCATTTGGACCGAAAGCCAAACTCAGACTAGCCAAGCAGTGATAATTTAGTTCCCAAAAAATAATTTATAAATTATTATACTTGTGTAAATAACCACAATTTAAATTTTTCCTAATGCAAATTTATATTGGTTTAAAAATAAATATTTTCATGTGTCAAGACTTTGGTATTGAACTCATAAGTTATTTATCTACACACATTGAACAACACGTCAATCATAAGTTATATAGTACACGAAACATGAACTAAATTCTTTCTCAAAGAAAAAATGAACTAAACATGGTTTTGAAGGTTCATAACAACTATAGTCTGCTGGTTATAGTTGTTTGGAACATGCTAAAAGGAGGACAACAAAGAAAAATCGTACAAGGGAGCACGGAAAGGTCTTTCTCGTCCTCCAAAACGAAGTTATCCAGATTCTTCCTACCACCAAGTCCACCTCCTTTTTCCAGAGAAGAAGAAGAAGCATTAATCTAAGGGATGATGAAGATCAAACTCATAGGAGAGAGTAAGAGAATGGCACTCACCTAATCTTCTTGGTATCCATCCATGCATCAATTGCTGCCTATTATAATCAAAAACTAGTGCTTCGACCCGTGCGCCCGCACGGGTGTCATTTTCTGTGAATGATTTATTTATGATACTTTTATTTAAAGGATGTCTAATCCGGATATCGGTTCGATTTCGGTTCTTTTTTTTTGGTTTTCGGTATTTCGGTTTATAAAGAATTTAAACCATATTAAAATCATGCATACTTTAGTTTGGTTCGGCTCATATACCATCAATTTTTTGTTTATTCGATTTTATACCAAAAACCATAAATATATTTATCTTTTATAATATTTTTTTTGTAAATTTTGCTTTATATGGTTTGATATCAATTTTAATATAACATGAAGATATTTTGATTTTTAAATAGACTATTTTTTATTTTTTCTTTTACTATTTAAATTATAAGTAAACATAATAAGTTAATAATAGTAGTAGTTTTTTAGAATAAAAATAAAAAATACTAATCCATAATACTATTAAATAACTAAATATTAGTACATATATTTGTCAACAAAAAGGTAAAAATTATGTTTTTTTAATTTGATAAAAAAAACCTTTAACTTAATATAAAATATTAAATTACTAAAATCAACGTTTTATGTGTGAAATCATATCAATAAAATAAATTATGTTATTAGTTATTTTATATAATTTACATATGATAATACTACTATAATTAATTGATCAATTTATATATCAAACCATATCTATTTACTGTGATTTCTAAAAAAATACATTTGATATATTCGGTATTACCAAATCCATATTTTATGTACGTCGGTTTGGTTTAATTGGTTCAGTTTTACCGGATTGGACACCTTATGTATACACATAAACATTCTTACTGTTTATATGTTCTAATTTATTGTTTAGATTATTCAGTTTCTTTAGTTGTTTGTTTATATGAATGTATTTGTACTTTGTAAAAAAAGGAATATAAATTTAAAATAATTTATACGAACGTATATATATATATATATATATATATATATATATATGTATATATATGTATCATCCATTTGGACACAACTCTTTCAAATATTCCCAACGACTCAGCCTTGTACAGCAGCAACTTCTTCATCAACGTAGTTATTTACCCAAGTTAAGGTGAATGATAAACCTGTCATGGTCAAAAGCCAGGGAGTAATATTAAAAATTGGTGCTTTTCTGGTGGCTGATGATCTAAAATGTATGTTTTACTTGAGAACTTTGGCGCATAAACTATGTGCCAAAAGAAAGTACGTACCACTTGATGGATGGGAGGCAACAATGCAGATTCGTTTGTCTTTATTATTTGTTGACAATTTCACTCCGGTCAAGTGCTCGCCAAGAGCTTGAAATGGACAACCAGCAGAGTTACTTGATCCACAGTCAGTTGTTTTACAGCATTGTGGTTGAGAAACCAAGAGCGTTTCCTTGAAACAAAAGCAAGAAAATAGTATTAGTAAGCAAAATTTTGATGACTCACTTAAAGAAGATGCTGCAGCTTAAGTCGGTTGATTTGTGACGTACGCTAATATGAGGTGATACCACGTCCGTTTCCATGATATCCTCTGTCTGCCTTCTACGTTTCATCATGCTTCTCATAGGTGATACCATGTCCATTTCAACCATATCCTCAGTCTGCCTGCTACGCTTCCTCATGCTTCACGTTGTAACTTGAGGAGATTCAGGAGTCTTTCGTGTTCTTCCACTTTGATTTTTGTTGTAGTGAGGAACTCCCTCTGATATCAGCTCTTTTATTTTCTCAACTTGCTCGGAAAGTGTCTTGTCTGTAAATTTTTTTATGCCCAGTTAGTAAAAGGACAAAGCATTTGATATCAAAGAAAAGCTCGATTCATTAAAAAAAAATTCAACTTTCTTACTCTTTCGTCCTTCTTCCACAAGACACTTTTGAGACTCCAAACGCTCCTCGTCCCTGGTATATCTGTGGACCAAAACAGCCATGGTTTTACATTTCACAAGAATCCAGAAGGAAGTCCAAGGGGAGAGAAGATTAACACAGTAATACTACATGCCTGATTTCAGCTATATCATTCCTCAATCTCTCCATGTTCTCCTTCAAATTCTGGTTTTCAATTCTCAAATGTTGTGTCTGAGGCTATAAAAGAAAAAGAGAGAAGGACAGGCAAAGAACATACTTTCAAAACACTGGAGTTCAGCAGACAATTAACAACATAAAAAATAAAGAAACTGAATTGTTATATAATTCCAAATGTTTACAAGGAAGCTTAGGGATTCGGAGTGGTATTGATGCTCTACTGTCAAACAAATTAGTAATCAAACCTAACGACATAGAAGCAAGTAATAAGAGAGTGAAAGTTGAAGTATGGATGAAAAAGGAAGAGACTTTCTCAGATGGTACCTGAAACAAAGGTAATGAACTCGTCTTCTTGTTTCCTATTAACCTCGTCCAATTCCGAAAACTTGAAAATTTCTGGAGACACAAATCGAAACGAAAGTTTTGAAAGTTTTCTAAAATCGAAATCCCTAGAAATTAAAATCAGAAATCAAACCTTGAAACTTGGCGCAGAGAGTTTCCATCTCCTACTGAAGAATCAAGAATAACAATTCGGAGATACAACGAAGAACACGAAGCAAAATCAAGAAGAAAAAATAGATGGTAATGCTATGGTATAGTAATGCTACAAAACGACGGTGTATAAGCCCAGTGGCATTCTATTGTAATTGTTTGGGAAAAGTCAGGGCTAAGTACTATTTGTACTTCACTTTTAATAGATTAGATAATATTTTGACCATTAATAAATGAATGAAGAGCATCCTGTAAAAAACCACCACAAAAGAACATTCCTTTCCGACAACTAAACTCCACTGTTGAAACAGAAAATATACATTTCAAACAGTTTTAAAGAACAAAAAAGGGTTAGCATCACCGTAGTACCTCGTAAGCACGAAGCATCTCCTTCTCAGTCTCATACTCCACAAAAGCATATCCTCGTGAAGCACCCGTCACTAAACAAAACGTAACAACATAACGTATAATCAACACAGTTATGCTAAGTCAATATGTGTACAAAACAACATAAGTAAGATCATAAAGCAGAGCAATTGCAAAGCCTTTGCCAATGTGTCTGACCAACCGCAAGCTCTTAACTCCACGTATACAACACAGACTCTTACCTCACGAAGAGTCTCTCCCGACGTAAGATGAAAGATTCGACAAACGAACAAAGTACAGTAAGGATCTCCAGCTGCTTTGGGAGCACCAGAGCGATCATCTTTAAAACCCCAAATCACATACAAAGAAATCAACTTTGGGACTTTAGAGACAAAAACAGAGAGAGAGAGAGAGAGAGAGAGAGAGAGAGAGAGAGAGAGAGAGAGAGAGAGAGAGAGAGAGAGAGAGAGAGAGAGAGAGAGAGAGATTACATAGGCCGGCCTTATAGCAGAGGAGAGCTGGACGAATGCAGTTAGGTTTAAGAAGGTTTAGTAAGGACATAAAACTACTGTGTTTTATCCCATTGGCATTCCTTTGTAAATATTTATAAAAAGTTAGGGTCAATTTTTATTTGTAAAAAAGTTTAGATAAATACTCCCTCCGTTTTTTTATATAAGTCGTTTTAGAGGAATTTTTATGTTCCAAATTATATGACGTTTTCGGTTTTCTGTGTAAAATTTATTAACACTTAATGTTGTATGACCAATGATAATATACCTTCTATTTTATTATTGGTTGATTTGTGGTTAGGTAAATAATTAATGATGTTTTTGTTTAGAAAATATAAAAAATTAATGATTTCTTAATCTACGTGCATAATTCTAAAACGACTTATATTAAAGAACGGAGGGAGTATATTTTACATTTGAGTTTAGGATTTCGTAATCGAATTTAGTATATATAGGTTGGCGTTAGATTTAAGTTTACGGTAGTTTAATCTATTTCTTCAATATAATTACAGGAGAAAATCAAGAGCCAGAGCATAATATTTTTCAAACAATGCTTGATTTTATCCACAAGAGCCAGAGTAATATCTCTAATCACTGGCCAAGGTTTCTTGGTTGGAAGATATGGAAGATGCGTGATAAGCTCTTATTTGAAAATAAGAGGGAACACATAATTAACGTCATAAATGCAGCGAGCTTGGAGCAAAATGTGGACAGAATCTGAATCTCAAAGCAACAATATTACTTCTCAAGGAAGATTAATTACGCACAAGTATAAGACTAAAAACTGTGGTTCAATATATGACTTGTGTCTCATGACTCGCTCAACGTATGTATGTACTACACCAATTTTCATGGCAGACATACACCATTATTTTCGTTTTGAATCTTTGGCCAATTTTTAATCCAAGATTCTTGAGTTTTTTTGTAGGGGTGTTCAATCCGGATATCGGTTCGGTTTAGGTTCGGTTTTTTTCGGTATTTCGGCTAGTAAAATATAACTACCATTCTAAATCCATATTTACTTCGGTTCGGTTCGGTTTATATACCGTCAGTTTTCGGTTTATTCGGTTTTATACCAAAAAACATAATTATTTAGTTTGAGATCATATTATATGAATTTTAGAGTCATAATGTCAACACAGTCATTTATTAAAAATATATTACATGTTCAAATAAATGAACAAAAAAATAAAAATGCTTCTACCATCAAATAAAATAATCAAATCTATAACTAAAATCAAAGCTTGAAATTTTGAAAATAAAAAAATGAAACAAAACAGAAACACGAAAAAAAAAATTTTCCACTTCCATATTTAGTGTTCAATAAAGTCATGTTTTTTTCAATTGAACACGAAACTCTATATGTTTACAGATAAGAAAAAAGTTGTGAAATTTTTTCATTAACTATTGTCCATCAAATTTATAATCTTCATATTAATTTAGTGAAGACTAAAATAAAGCAAATAGATCAAAAGAAGACTTAGAAAATAAGATGTTTGAATTGCGATTAATTGTTATTTAATTATAGTTCAAGTGTTGTACAAATTAAGGATCTTTATTACTATAAAATTATGGTAATAGTTATTAACACAAATTTAACTTATGTAACAAATAGATTTTCATGTATTGTTATACAATAGATACATATTTAATTACATGTTTCTACTTTTAATCGGTTTTGTTCGGTTTATTCGGTTTAATCAGTTATATACCAAACCATATCCAAATCCTACGGTTTTTATAAAATTATATCCATTCGGTTTATATGGTATATACCAAAACCAAACCATATTGTCTATTTCGGTTCGGTTCGGTACGGTTCGGTTTTACCATATTGAACAGCCCTAGTTTTTTGGGTCCTATATGTGGACTCATATGCATTTTCTACGTGGTGGTATTATTGTCCTTTAGAAGATAGAGGTATTTAGGGGGAGTTATTAGAACGTGAATTTCTGTGGAATTTGATGATTTTAATAGTTGAGAGGATTTTACAAGTTAACTAGATTTAACAAATTTTATCAAATACTTTTACATAGATTTTCATTACTTGTGTATAGAATTCTATTGATTGTTATTAACTTTTATTGTAAGAAATTAACGGTGGTAGAAAAAAACGGAAAGAAAATCATTTCAATTAAGACAATTCTTAAACAATTTTTAAAAAAGTTTTTGTCACAAAAAAGATCTCAAGAAATAAAATGACCAAATAATTTATAGATAATATAAATATATAAATATATAAATAATAAAAAAATATTTTTGAAATGTAGATATAGTTAATTTCTACTTCTTACTTTATAGATATATAAATAATAAAAAATAATTTTTTATATAATTTCTAAATATATGTTTTAAAATTGAATTTTTGTAAAAAAATTTTGAATTATTATTTTTGAAATGTTTTTTTTTTAAATTCGAAAGTGCTTTTTTAAACTATTTTTACAATTTTTATTTTAAATTTTTAATATTTTTTTTCTGTTTTTTTTAAGTTGTGAATTGCATTATGTTAAAGTTGTGATTTATATATTATTTCATTTTTCAATTTGAGTTTTTGTACGTGAGTGTATTTTATTACATTGATTTCAAAAATGTTATGGGTATAGATGATATTTTCAAAGTTGAGTACTATGAATAAAAACAAAGAAAATTTACATCCCAATAATAATAGATGGGAAGATATATATATATATATATATTTAAAATAAATAATCATTAAACACAATAATATAATTAAAACTATTTTTATAAAAGCTAATTTTATCTTTATTAAAATTTAAATAAAATCAAATTTAAATAGTTATACCAAATCAAAAGAAATAAGATTACAAAAATACGTTTCTGATTTTTTATAACTATTGAAGTTAAAATATAAATTAATAATGTTGAAATATAAATCAAAATTTTCTTTTGAAATAAAAAAATGTTATGTTAAAAATTACTATTTATGCGCATGAAAAATTCCTAGTCAACGACTATTGACTATCCCCTAGACTATATTTGCGAAGTTATTTATACACATGTCGTCACTACAATCATTATCGCTGAAAAAGATGATATGACACTTAAAATAGATGACATGGTTTTAGAAAATAGTGACATGACATCATATTAATTGTGAGTTGTAAAATTTCCTTATAAAAATTTAAATTTTTTTGCATGGATTTTAAATATGGTAAGAAAAATAACTCATATATCATCATTAATGTCAATGTTCCATATAAATATTTATTTATGGTAAACTATTAAATATATTAATAATTATATATCACAATTAAAATAATAATATTACGTATATATTTATCTCACATTAATAAAAATAAACTAAATAAAGTAACATTAATCCAAAAAAAAATTGATAGTTAAATATTTAAACATTATTTAAATTTATCTGTTCATCTTCATCATTTAAATTAACAAAAAGATTTTTTAGTTTAACTAAAACAAACAAAGTCTCAAATTTATTAGAATTTATATTTATATGTAAATATATATATATCCCCTAGACTATATTTGCGAAGTGATTTTGCCACATGTACTCTCTACAATCAATTTCACAAAAAAAAATATGACATGTCTACTGAAATTGATGACATGGCTTCCGGAAAAATATGACATGGATAATTTCATTTAATGTTGATTTATATATTTGGCAAACTTATTAGAATATGATAATAATTCATATATTACATTTAATATTGATATTTCTTTTTGGTAAACTTTTTTTAAATATATTAATAACTCATAAATCATCTATAAAACAAATATATTCATATATAACATTTCAAATTTCGAAATGTTATTATTTTTGTATAATTATACAATTTGTATTAATAAAGCTTTCAAAAGTTTCTATAATTTAAAAAAAAATTAAATATCTAATCGTAAAATCATTAGTTTCTTATATATCTACAAATTTTATAAATATTGTTTAGGCTAATTTTTTTATAATTATACAATTTTTATTAGTTTTATGCAAATTGATTTAATATATATCAAATATATATTAAATATTAGTAAGAAAATATTAAATATTAGTAAAAAATAGTAAAATATTTAATATTTAATAAAATTTATTTTTAAATATAAATTAGATTTAAAAAAAATTCTTATTGCACATGGTGCAGGAAAACAGATAGTTTGACTATATCACAAAAGAGAAGCCAATATGATTCTTTGTATGGCCCATGCAATAAGCCAATAATCATCATCCGACGGTTTCCATACACAAGGGTGGTTGGGCATTCCTATACGCAATTCTTCTCGTCTAGGATTAATTCGAGTTTGAGGGTTATTGCTGACTCAAGGTTTTGTTTAACAAAGGTCGGTTTAACTAAACAAGTCTGATACACAAAATTAGTTTTTTTTGGGTATTGGCCAGTAAGGTCTGTTTAGTCAGATCGAATGTAGCATATTTTTCACTTGTAAACATCATTTGGCTATCTTAAGATTTCAATTTTATTTCTGTCACGTCAAAAATGTATGAAGATGAACTATTTTTCGTGGAAAAGACAAAGAAAGAAAAAAAAAGCAAGTGAAATTAACGTGTTTGAATATTAACGCGTTTTAGTCTGAAAGTAGATGGCTATTGTGGAAATATTGGTCAGAACGTCAAGAAAAATGAAGTTTCAACATCACACCAGAAGCCAGATTGAATGTCAATTCGGATTTATCTATTTTTGTCATTGTAAGACGTCAACTCTTATAGTCTATGCTGATTAAACTTTTGCTTTAGCTACTAAGCGTTCTTGAGGAAAGATGCAGCCCATCTTCAATGCGATCATTCAGAATGACATTCCAGCTTTTCTGGGGTTGGTCGAAGAAAGATAATCGTGGCTGGAGGAGATAAACGTGGAACAAAACAACAGCAAGGTGTTGCGCATGGCTTCGAAGCATGGGCATGGATAACTGTCTCAAAGATTATTGAGCTCAAACCTTCTCTCATCTTTTTCTGCAAGAAACTGATATGATCATAGAAGCAAAGGAAATGTCACGTGAGAAGCTGATGACCTGTCACCTGCACAATAAGAAGAAGAGAAGGCAGTTACACTGAAGAGAAGAGTATAAATAAGATTGAGGATTGTTATTGAGAATCAGTTAGCTGGTTGGTGCCACTTGTGGCTTGGGCTTGCTTCTCTTTGAGAGCAAGATAGCTTTCTCTGTAATTCCATTGTAATCCTCTGTTCTTGATCAATAAACATCACAGTTCTTATCAAATTGGTGCTGGTGAGCGATCTGGATCGAACAATCGCGAACGGATCAACGAAGAAGACGAAGACGACGTACACGCAGACGATCGGCGATTCACAGGAGACGTTGGAGCTGTGTTCTCAGGCGATTACACCAATGGAGTCTTGGGAGACGAGGATTGATGCTGCCTTTGAAAGAGGCTATAACAGAGTATG
This sequence comes from Brassica napus, assembly GCF_020379485.1. NCBI lineage: Eukaryota > Viridiplantae > Streptophyta > Magnoliopsida > Brassicales > Brassicaceae > Brassica > Brassica napus. Next base: position 98,282 of record NW_026014570.1, read on the forward strand.
CGAACGTTTGGATAGGTACATGGAGAAGAGCAAGGAGCCAGTCGTGACGAGAGTCGTGGAGATTCCTGTGTTCTATGGTGATGGTGATCTGCGACCATGGATCTATTGGATGGAGAAGCGGTTTGCGTTGGATGCTTTTACCGATGATCAGAAGATGGCAATGGCTTGCGGTTTCATCGACGGTAAAGCTGCGTCTTGGTATCACGAGCAAATCTCACAGGTTCCGTTTCAAAGCTGGGAAGACCTGAAGAGTGAGTTGTTGCTGCGGTTTGGCGATGTTGATGATCCAGAACTCATTACATTTCGCCGGAAGTGGAAGTTGCAGTGGCCAGACATGATGGCGTATCCGATCTTCTATGGTGATGATGTGAAGCTTTGGATATCCATGATAGAACGTCGTTTTCATCAGGATATTCTTTGGAACAGGGAAAAATTGGAGTTCGCTCTAAGATCTATGGAAGGAGAGGCAAAATATTTTGTTCATTCGAAACAATCGATCATGATTTTCCACTCTTGGAACCAGCTCAAGGATGAATTAGTGGTACGCTTTGGAAGAGACGATGATCCGGATAAAATTCGGTTACAGATCGAGCGTGAACGAGATTTCAGGGATTGGGTGAAGAGATGTGAATCCAGGTATCGTGAAACAAAGGCTGTTGATATCAGTGCATCAAATCCAGAACATCAAACTGTTGTTGATGAACTATCGCAGAAGATTGATGACGATGATGCTCCACAGAAACGAATGAGTGTGGCAGGAGATTCGGTTCAGGCCACAGAAACTGATACAAATGAGAAGGTTGATACAGATGCTGAAGTAGCTTGTGAACCGAAGTTGATAGCGCCGGCTCTGAACAGTGAATCTACGGGAGCATAGCAATCTCTCCAGGCTATAGAGGAGATTGACACAATGATTGCACAACCTCAGGTACTGCTCTCTGTATCGGAACCTAGCGTTAAAGATACGTTGTCTATAGATTTTAGAATGAACATGGTAGTTGCAAATCAAGCAACGGTGACACATGATACAAATGAATCAACTCAAGTGCTAGAAACGGCTGATGATCATGGGATACAAAAGATTGGTACTAATAAGGAACGAGAGAAGAGAATTATAGAGGCAAAAGCTTCGAATCAGGCCAATGAAACTGAGATTGAGTATCTGGATTGTGAAGTTGTTCGTGAGAGTGAACACAAGTTGTTTGATCAAATGCCTATTGGAGGAAGAGGAGGGAATCAGCAAAATTTCTTGAGCAAAATGCCAAAGTCATGGCGCTTCAAGTTCAAAGAAGGCTTATTACGATCAACCTGTCCAAGGACAAACTTTTTGTGCTGGAGACTGTTTATTCTTTGGAATACAACAGATCAGCAGAAGTCGAGCCCGAAGTACTTTCAACGAGTTTCAGACTTGACCTTTGAGGGAAATCTTTCACAGTTTGGGTTTGGCATGGTTCAGCTCTGCTTTATGAGCAATAGAGAGACGTGGATGAGACATAAGACTGATTCTTTGCAGCCTGCTTCAGCATGTAGGCAGTGGAGTGGGTTGAGTTCTGAATCTTGGGATACAGATTTATGGAGCAGAAATTTTGGAACTATGATTGAAACTCATGGTGCTGTTAGTACTGTTGTGGTGAGGAGTGAAAATCACATGGTCCTGCTACTGTTCAACTTGTGGAGGCGATCATGTGTCAAAGGATGCTTGGATACACATTTTATCAGCAGAGATTGGTGGTTCTTAACAGCTACGGGACAAGTTATTTGTTACTGGAGTCAATGGAAACACATAACATTCTCTCTAGCTGGAAGTATGAGTGTTCAGACAAGGCAGAAACATGGTCGACTCTTACTACTGTGGGTCAGATTGAAGTGGTTGCGAGTTGATAGGAAGGAGCTTAAATGGCGTTCCAAATGGAAATTTCTGGTGTTGTACTATGCATCTTTGGCCAAGCGAGTTTATTTTGCTGTGTGGCATTGCTGGGAAAACAAGCCAGTGCAGCATGCTGATGTTTTTCTTACGGTTGTCTATGCGTGTGAGACATGGTGTTGCATTGCAGCGACAACAGTTTCCGTAACACAATTATCACAGTCCATGAGATTAGACAGATATGGTGCAGAGGCTGCTTTGTGGTTGAGACTTGCAACATGTGAGAAGTTTCACTTGAAGCATAGGTGGAAGAGTAAAGGACTGCAGTTTTGGAGGAGTCCCAAGGTGGGGAGAAAGAATGATTTTTGGAGATTGGTTGTTCGACCTATCAGGGAGGATAATATCAGACGTATATGCTCTTTGGAGTTACGCTTTTCAACTGAGGATATGCTGGTTTTGGTGAATTCTCTGTCCAGAAAAGACTGAAAAGTACATCACCTTCAAAGCAAAGGGGCACAAGGAATCGCGTATAAGGCGCCTGTGTTTCAGAACCTGTCAGCAACACATAGTTCTGCAATCTTTGTGGTTTTCTACAATATTCCACGAGGAAGCTATGGTGTTTGCGAACGGCTTCAATTCTTGTTGGACATGGGAATTTGATGACAACTTTGATCTGTCAAGTGTTTCATATCAGCTTGAGGGCAAGCTGAGTCTTCAGAAGGGGGGTATTGATATGATCATAGAAGCAAAGGAAATGTCACGTGAGAAGCTGATGACCTGTCACCTGCACAATAAGAAGAAGAGAAGGCAGTTACACTGAAGAGAAGAGTATAAATAAGATTGAGGATTGTTATTGAGAATCAGTTAGCTGGTTGGTGCCACTTGTGGCTTGGGCTTGCTTCTCTTTGAGAGCAAGATAGCTTTCTCTGTAATTCCATTGTAATCCTCTGTTCTTGATCAATAAACATCACAGTTCTTATCAGAAACACACCGTTGCATCTCGCTGCTCTCCTTGGAGACGTAAACACAATTAGGACTTTGTTAGAGTTTGGATCGGAAACGTGTTCCGCGAGGAACAACAACCAAACTCCCCCTCCATTTAGTTTGCCGCAGCATTCCACGGAGGCGGCCATATTATTTGTGGACAAGAAACATTTTGTCAGCCTCGATGAACTCAAATTTGCCATATCAAGTGGATCCACTTGTAAGTTTCTTGTGCACTTAGTTTTTGTTATTATAGTGTAGGTTCCCTTTCTCTCTCTCCAAACTACTCTCTCATAAAAAACATCTCTCAAGTCATCTTTTCTTCGGTGGCCGGTCACCCTCCCCCTTTTCCTGATCCTCTTTTTCTGATTACCATCTCCTTCCCTTATTCTCCCTTGCATAACCACCCTGATATGCCTCCTGGATCTCCTCTGGCTCTTCTCCGACGGACCGTAAAAGGCCCTCGGGTGTTCATCTCGCCTCTGATGCAGCGGTGAGGAGTTGGTTTTGTCTGCTGAGTTGAAGGGTCTCTCGACAGATGATGCTTTGGGTTAGTGATGATGGATTGTGCCAGATATGGTTCGGCTTGGCGATAGTAGTGGAGTGTTGCTGCCTCTTTACTTTTCGTCGTCCGCCTTCTTCTTGATGACCTATATATGATTCTGTCTAGGGTTCGTCAAAGCTTATCCTCTCTTTTAGAGCAAGTCGGCGTTGGGGGTTACATCCGAAGATCTTTGTTTTGGGGATCTAATATTCGGCTTACCCAACATTTACTTGCACTGAAGTTTCTTCTTTTCCATGTTGGTGTCCAAGGACTTCGAGGACTGACCCTTTCCTGTGCCGTACGTGACGTAAGCTTCCAATATCCTCCTTTCTCTCCTTGTCCGTTTGTAGCTTTTTCTCTTGTTCTTCAAACCCCTGAAAGAAGCTTCATGTGGATGTGTGTTTTACCTTTTGGTTGGTTGAATCGACAATATCTCCTCCAAAGATGTGGCCGGTGTAGGGAAATAAAGCACGGCCTGCCTTTTCAAGAGTCTCTACTCCCCTTCATGAAGATTTACAGAAGGTCGGGTCATGTCGGGTCATGAGAAAGAGAGACGATCCCAACCTAATTTTAATTTTCCCCATATTTTGATTTCTTTTTTGATTAAGTCAGGTCGGGTTTTTATGGGTCGGTCAGATTTTAGTTAATAGGGAATCACTGTTCACAAAACATGATTTACAAATCTATAATTTCGTTTTCATAATTGGATTAGAGAAGAGGATCAGGGCAGAATTAAAAAAGGGGGCGTTGTAAAGAGATATTATATCTTTGGATGGTTTGGTCAAGAGCTAAGTAAAATAGGTGAGAATAGATAGGGTTGTGGTGTTTACACGGAAGGGGTTTAGGGTTTAGGGTTTAGGCAGTCATTTCATTGATAAAAAAAATTTGTGCACGCCCAACATTTTTGTGATTTGTATAAACTCAGTGGCTCACTACTGTGTTGGATTAGAAAAAGCTCATAACACCAACGGTTTATCGCCTTTGCATCTGGTGGTCCTCATAGGCTCGGTTGTAGTTCTAGAAGAGTTCCTGGAAAAGGCTCCATTGTTCTTCAGATCCCTCACACGATCGAAGGAGACAGTCTTTCATCTCGCTGCACGAAACAAAAACGTAGATGGCTTCATTTTCATGGCAGAGAGGCTGGGCATTAACAGCCAAAAACTTCTGCAGCAAGTAGATGTTAATGGCAATACTGTCTTACATATCGCTGCCTCCATGTCTTGTGGTGCTCCGGTGAGTAGTTTTCAATGTCGTTGTCAGCTTTATAAACCCAAATTGTTTTTAGTTTTAAAATTAAAATCTAACGCGACTCAAATGAAATAGATCAATTGTCTAAATATGATTCTTTTATATAAAATTTATAAAATATATTTCAAATTTCATATATGAACTTATACTTTTCCACATAAACATTGTAAAGTAATAAATCAATTAAATAGACATCAAATTTAAATTACATAAATTTCATAACTACTGTTAATATTTATATATCTTACTTTTTTTTAGCAACATTTATCAATACTATTAAAACACAAGGGTTTTTTTTAAGTACCCTTCTGTTTCAACAATACTTACAAGATTTTGCCAATGGAATATTTTTAATCTATGTTTTTAATTATTGTATATATTTCACAGAAATACTTTTAATCCAACAAATTATTTACCAAATCTTTATCCAAGTTTTTGAGATTGCAACGGCTCTTAGGGCTTCATGCTAATGCTATAAATTCAAGGTTCGTATTTTGGAGAAAGATGCAATGGATATTGTTCTCTTTTAGATCGATCAGAGGAAATAACATCCAGAATAAAAAATGGCTGTTTTTAACAGAAGGGAAGGATACAAGTAAAAGACTCCTTTGAATAGAGATAAAGCTCTCTTTGTGGAATTGCGAGATCTAAGAAAGAGGATGAAAGCGATCAATGAAATTGTATGTATTTCCTTGATCCAACATAAACACGATACAATCAATATATACACAAGGTTGTTCTACGGTTCCACTATACAAGGGATATGGTCAAGTAACGAGATCCTAGAATATAGGAACATATCGTTGAGCATATTCTTTCACCCTCCCTCAGTCTTATCGTTGGGCCTTCTAACGGAAAGACTGGTTTTGAATTCGTTGAAGAGAGACGTTGGAAGACCTTTAGTGAAGATATCCGCGAACTGAGAAGAGGATGGAACATGTAGAACTCGGACCTGACCCATTGCGACCTTCTCACGAACAAAATGTATATCTATTTCTACATGTTTTGTTCGTTGGTGCTTTACCGGGTTGGTGGAGAGATAAACTGCGCTTATGTTGTCGCAATACACCAATGTGGCTGTGGAAATAGGACATTTGAGTTCGAGAAGAAGGTTCCTTATCCAGCAGGTTTCAGCTACGACATTTGCAACTCCTTTGTATTCAGCTTCGGCACTAGATCGTGAAACTGTGTCTTGTCGTTTTGATGACCAAGATACTAGGTTGCTGCCCAAGAAAACGCAGTAACCGGAGGTGGAACGTCGAGTGTCGGGACACCCAGCCCAATCTGCATCTGTGTAGGCAGTGAGGGTGGTTGTGCTGGATTTGTAGAGCTGTAAGCCGTCTGTAATGGTGCCTTTTAGGTAGCGTAATACCCTTTTCAAGGCATTGAGGTGAGAGGCCCGTGGGTCATGCATGAAGAGACAGAGTTGTTGCACCGCGTACTGGATGTCTGGACGTGTTAGAGTGAGGTATTGGAGCGCGCCGGCGAGACTCCGATAGAGTGTTGGATCATCAACTTTGTCGCCACTGTCTTGAGATAGCTTTGATTTGAGATCGACTGGAGTACTTACAGGGTTGCATTCTTGCATTGAGGCACGAATTAGAATGTCTTTTGCGTAAGCTGTCTGTGATAGGAGCATGCCATCGCCATTGTAGTCAACCTTTATGCCAAGAAAGTATTTGAGTTTCCCGTCGTCGGACATCTCAAATTCTTTCTTCAGTAAGGTTGTTATATGTTGACGCAGAGCCGGAGACGATGCCGTTAACAGTATGTCATCGACATAAAGGAGGAGATAGGCAATGTTTTTCCCTTTGCTGTAGATGAAAAGAGAATTATCGCTAGAGCTTTTTGTAAAACCCAGTTGTTCTACGTACGAAGAGAAACGACCATTCCAGGCCCTTGGAGCCTGCTTGAGACCGTAAAGGGCTTTCTCCAACTTCCATACATGATTTGGCTTCGACTTGTCGGCCATACCTGGCGGTTGATGCATATAAACGGTCTCATCTAACGTCCCATGCAAGAAAGCATTTTTGACGTCAAGGTGATGGACCTCCCAGTCGCGTTGCAGAGCTAGGTGGAGTACAGAACGGATGGTTACTGGCTTCACAACGGGGCTGAACGTTTCATCGTAATCCAGGCCCTGCTCTTGTGACTTGCCGTTCGCCACTAAGCGCGATTTGTGGCGTGTAACCGTTCCATCTGCACCAAGCTTATGCTTATATAACCACATGGAGCGCACAATGTTAGCATTAGGTGGACGTGTAACTAGACTAAATGTCTTATTCTTAACCAGAGCACCGTACTCATCAGTCATTGAGGGATTCCAGTTTGGATCTTTTAAAGCTGTTAGGTGGCTTTTTGGGAGAGGAGAAATGGTTGAAGTGTGGAGGTTTATGATAGTTCGCTGTTTTCGAGTTCCATCTCTGCTCCTAGTAGTCATTGGATGACGTGTAATAGGAGCTAAAATAGGTTGAACAGTCGTGTGAAGGGGTGGTGCAACAGACTGTAATGGAGGAGGAGATGGCTGAATTAGAATATTTTTGAATGTTGAGGATACCTCAGACGTGTCGCCCAAGAAATCATAAGACTTTGGAAGTGAGATGGAATGAGTTTGAGCTAAAGGAAATATTGATTCATCACAGACCACATGACGAGAAATAATGATTTTTCTGGTCTGTAGGTCTAGGCATCTGTAGCCCTTGTGGCTTGATGGATAGCCAAGAAACACGCAGGGTGTGGATCGAGGGGCTAGTTTATGGAGAAATGAATGATTCAGGTTGGGGAAGCATAAGCAGCCAAAGGTTTTTAGGTGATGATAAGAGGGTTCTCTCTGGTAAAGGGTTGTGTATGGAACACGGTTTTTAATGGAAGCTGAGGGTAGTATATTGAGTAAGTGAACAGCAGTGTGTAGTGCTTCCACCCAGTAAGAAGGTGGTAGGCGAGCTTGGAAAAGAAGTGTTCGGAGAGTGTTATTTATGGTTTGTATCATTCTCTCGGAACGTCCGTTCTGTTGAGAAGTATGAGGACACGAGAACCGAACAACAATACCGTTTGATGAAAAGAAGTTTAGGAAGTTGGTATTGTTATACTCGCCACCATTATCGCATTGAAACGATTGGATAGAGGATTTGAACTGCGTTTTCACAAAAGCACAGAAGTCAGTGAACTTTGAAAAAACTTCAGATTTCTTTCTTAGGGGATAAACCCATATAAAATGAGAGAAATGATCGAGAAAGAGGACATAATATCGAATGCCACTGTTACTTGTGATTGGCGAAGTCCAAATGTCGGAATGCACCAGCTCAAAAGGAGCAGAGACAATTTTATTTGAATCAAAGAAAGGTTGTTTTAAGTGTTTACCCAATTGACATGCTTCACATACAAGTGGAAGTTGTCCTTTATTACAAGAGATGGAATTAGAAGAAATTAAAGAACGCAATGAGCCATTGTTGACATGGCCAAGGCGTTTATGCCAGAGAGAAGGAGCAGCAGCAAGGTAAGCGTGAGGAGTGTTCGGCAGTTTATTGAGTTGTTGCGGAACAGAGTAAAGATCCCCTGAACTGTCACTGCGGAGCAGTATCCGCTTGGTGCTGAGATCCTTTACAGAAAAACCAAACGGGTCAAATTCAACCGAGCACCAATTATCATTAGTAAACCGACGAACAGAGATAAGATTCTTGATGATATTAGGAGCAACAAGAACATTTTTCAATGAAAGAGGACGAGAATATGAAGCTAAAGAAGTTGAGCCGGATGAAGTAATGGGAATTTGAGAACCGTTTCCGACTTTGACTGACATTCCGGTGCTATTTTTAAGAACAGAATTTAGTGTACCTGAAGACGATGCTAAGTGAGCTGTAGCACCAGAGTCCATATACCAGTCTGCAGCGCCTGGATCAGCAATAGTCAAGGTGTTGAAAGCTTGAGCAAAATCGGTTGTTGGTTGGTATTGTGGGTCAGCAACTAGAGCTTGTTGTTGCTGTTGTTGACGTTGAGGAGCAGGGCCGAGAATGCCTCTGTTTGCTTGCTGAATCCATGGAGTAGGGAATCCAGGCCACTGCATCATTGGCGGTTGATAGAACGGTACCGAGTAATGCGGATTCCAATTGCTGTTTTGCCAGTTGTTGTTCCAAGAGCGTTGCTGGTTGTTGCGTCCACGACCACGGCTTCGATTGTTTTGCTTCCTGTTCCCATTGTTGAAGCGTTGAGGTTGTTTTTCTGTTGAGACCGTGAGAACTGTCGATGAGGAAGCGCTGTCTGCAGTCGCTGGGGCCTTAGTAGCTTTCTTGAGTCGTGTTTCCTCGTTGAGAAGCATCTGTTTCGCTGAGTCAAACGTAGGAAAGGGCTCCTTGTGTTTGATGACATTGAGGATGTTATCAAATTTCTCGTTCAAGCCATTCAGAAGATACATCACGAGTGTTCTGTCAGGTACTGGGGCGTCGAGATTGGCCAAGAGATCTGATATGGATTTCAGGGTTTGACAATACTCTTGCACCGTACGGTCTCCAATTTCCGTGGTGCGCAAGTCATGGTCGAGTTGGATTGCTCGAGCTTCCTTATTGTTCCTGAATTGGTTCTCAACTCGGAGCCAGATGTCGCGAGCGGAGCCACCAGTTTGAAACGTGCTGCGGAACAATGGTTGAGTCAAGGTTCCGTATAACCATAGCTTGACCAAGCCATCCTTCTTCTTCCACGGCATGTCATCATCGTTTGCAGGGAGAGAGGTGCCTTCGATGTGACCGATCACGTCAAATGCGAGACAGTGAGTGAGAAACAACTCACGCCAGGCGTCATAGTTGTGATCTTCAAAGTCGAGGGTGATAGGGATATGGGTTTTAATGTTCGTTACGCCAAAGGCACGGTCGAAATCAACGGGATTTGGTGCGGCCATTGACAGAGAACTTTAGAAGAGAGGGATGGTAGAAAGAAATTTAGAAAGAAAGGGAAGACGAAGAAGATTAGGGTCTCAAGAGCTTTAGCTCTGATACCATGAAATTGTATGTATTTCCTTGATCCAACATAAACACGATACAATCAATATATACACAAGGTTGTTCTACGGTTCCACTATACAAGGGATATGGTCAAGTAACGAGATCCTAGAATATAGGAACATATCGTTGAGCATATTCTTTCAATCAAGAGGTTAATTGATTACGGTTTCAGGGTATCTTATTATGGATTCAGGTATTATGAAAGTTCTGCCATTGAATCATCAAGGAAGTTTTGATTGTTTCATGTTATGGATCCAGAAAGATTTTATTGGATTTTCAAATTTTATTTTACTATTTTTTGACTGGTTTTTTATTGTCTCATTATGCAGAGAGGGGCTTTGATCTTCACATGATTTGTTTTTTTCATGAATGCTCTGGAAACAGTTTCGAAATCTCTTCTCCACCACCGCCACTACATCCATAGCTTCCGCATTTTCCAAACAGAGGTCTTCACACTATGGTGTTGTCCGTTTGCTCATCCAGGTGATCCATCTGGGTGAAGATGCAAATTGATGTTCGTTTTGTACATTATAATGCTACATCCAGATGGATCACCCAGCTGATTTTTTAAAAACTCATCTCAAATTCTCATCCAAGTGAAGGTGAGTCTTGATGGTGCATCTGGATTTAGATGCATCTAGTTCAGTCCAAAATGATATATGACAAATAATTTTTAAAAATCAAAATATTATTTTCAAACCAAAAATTCTATTTTTTGCATATATATTTTTCCGCCATAACCGAAAAATGCATTTTCTCGTCAAAACTGAAAACCAAAATTTTCCAACAAAACCGCAAAAATTCATTTTCCGCAAAAAACGTAAAAACGATCATTTCCATAAAAAAAAACATTTTTCGATCAAACCAGTAAAACCACATTTTTCGGCCAAAAACGTAAAACCGCACTTTTCCGCCAAAATCATAAAAACACATTTTCCGCCAAAACCGTAAAAACGCACTTTTCCACCAAAATCGTAAAAACGCACTTTTCCGCCAAAAACGCAAAAACACATTTTCCCGTCAAAACCGAAAAAATGTATTTTTCCGCCAAAACCGGAAAAATGCATTTTCCCGCCAAAACCGCAAAAAATGCATTTTTCCGCCAAAACCGCAAAAAATGCATTTTCCACCAAAACCGGAAAAAACGCATTTCCCGCCAAAACCGCAAAACCAGAAAAATGCATTTTTCCGCCAAAACCGGAAAACGCATTTTCCCACCAAAACCGGAAAACGCATTTTCCCGCCAAAACCGCAAAAACGCATTTTCCCGCCAAAACCGGAAAAAAACTGTTTCCCACCAAAACCGGAAAATGCATTTTTCCGTCAAAACCGCAAAAATGCATTTTTCTTCAAAACACACATTTTCCGCCAAAACCGCAAAAAACAAACTTTTCCTGCCAAAACTACAAAAAGTATTTTCCGCCAAACACGCAAAAACGTATTTTTGACAAAACCACAAAAGTGCACTTTTTCGTCAAAAAACATTTTCCGCAAAACCCGAAAAAATATTTCGAAATCCGTAAAAAATGATATTTTTCCGCCGAAACGTAAAAAAAAATATTTTAGTCATTTTATTAACAAGTCCACCTGGATGCAGATGAAGTTAAAAATGAAAAGCAAACGAACATAGTTGCATTCAGATGATTCATCTGGATGCATAGACGAAATGAAAAAACGAACAACATCCAGATGGATCATCTAGATAAGACACTCAGATGGACCATCTGGATGCATCTTTGAGATGTACTAACGAACATGACCTATGTCTTTGCCAGAAAACGGCCAAGCCTCAAAAGCTTCATCGCAACTATCTGCAAAAGTCTGCGCTTCTTCCTCTAAACCTCTGCTGCCTCCATGCCACTTCCGCCTGTACGGCCACCATCGACATCACAACAACCTCAAGTAATGAACAAAACGCCGCCTCCTCCTCTGTTTCATGATTTTCTCCGCGTAGACCGTTAGGTAAAGATAAGTTCCTTTGAGTAATTTTACAAAACGCCCGACCGGACTATGGCCTGTGATAAGCTCAGAACAAGCTTCTTTGAGTAAGTTTACAACTTGCTTTGGCCTTTAGCCACAATTAACAAAAGCGTTCAAGAATGTATGATTTTGAATTGTTCTTTAGTTTCAGTGGAAGGGTTGTGTTTACAGCACTTGAAGCATTTGTGAAGAAGATGCCGACTAAGTAAAGAAGAAGAGTTGAAGTTGTATAGCTACAAAGTTGTAGTAGATGAGCTTGACTCTGCTGAGAAATTTCTCAGGGCCCTTGTGGAGTACCATTTGCATTTCAAGAGGCTGAAGCAATGCTTTATAGAGAGACGGTTGAAGATGAAGTGGTTCATCTTAGAAACTCCTTCTCAATGCTTGAGGTATTACAGAGTGACTTATTGTCATTTTCAATTTCTTGTGTTACAAGGTAAGGTGATTAATACAGTAGTACATAATTAGGAAGCTTGCACGGAGCTTAAGTCAAGCAGGTTATTCCTGAAGCTTTTAAAAGTCGTCCTTAGGACTGGGAACAAGATGAATGTAGGAACCATACTTGGTGGCGCAAAAGCCTTCAAGCTCTCCAATGTTAAGTGCACATATGAAAAAAACAACTCTATTCCACTTTGTCGTGAAAGAGATATCTAGGTCAAAGGGAATCAGGGTTTAAGACAGCATCATGGCATGCACCAGAGATTAAAAAAAAAAAACAGAACAGGGAGAAAGGGGGAATACAAAAAATATTATAACTTACTTCCTTCGGAAAATCAATACTTGATCGTTTATGGCGGTTTGTAAAACAAGAAGATATATAAATTCGTTGGTGAGTATACGAGTTCAATGGAATGGGGGAAAGTTATTATGACAATATGACATGTGGTATCAACATTTATTGTTGGGCAAAATATCATTTTAAAAATTATATATATATATATATATATATATATATATATATATATATATATCATATATAAATCTATTAGATACTAAAAGAACAAATCATACACTTCTAACTCAAATGATGTATTTTATGGTACTACTAAGGTATTCCGGTCGGACGTTGATTTATCTTATGTATTTCATTTGTTTCATTCTCTTCTGTTAGTTAGTAGTCCATTTGAGTCTGAATTATTAGTTTTGTCAATTAAGATTTGGGGTGTCCATGATGTCATGTCAATGAGTTTCTTACTCTTGGTGAATGAATTTGAGAATTTTTTGACTTATGGGTTAGATGCAGTTTTTTGGTTTACGTATGTATTACCGTTTTTTTATTTGTTTAATTTAAGAGTCAGTAGAGTAGTAATATATTTTTTTAACTTTAGGAAAAAAATAAAGTAATAATATTTTTTATTCATGATAGAAAAAATGTAAAATCCAGTTTGTCTTTACAAAGCAAAGGAAACAATGACATATTTTATTTTGATGAACCAACAAATTACTTTCCAAAACACGAAGGAAAAAACAATCGCAGCATATGAACCATAGCTTACACTTTTCGCTGGTACTGAAGGTCAAGTTTACGCTCCACTTCTTTTCTAGTTTCTTTATACTTTTCAACCCGGAATATTGCAGAGCGAAAGGTTCAATCTATTGCAACATTTCCGTTTCAGCAACTAATACTTACTCTTAATATCTTCCTGTACCAGTCGATCCAAATTATCATTCAGTTATATATACCAATCGAAATACAAACATTCAATAAGTATCTATTTGCCTCACCTTAACTTCGGTTTGGTGGTCGTTGATCACCTCATATAGTGCACTCTCAGCCAAGCCCTGTTAGGATTCAGAGGCTTAAAGACATCACTTGTCTCAGCATAAACCCACAACAAACCAAGATAGAAGTTGCTTGAAGTCCAAAAATAGAATGCTGTAAAAAACATGTTGTAGAGAGTATGAAGAAGAGAATAGAGAGAAGGATAAGATGGGAGCACAACACAATTTAAGGAGTTCGCGCCCGTTAACGAGGGTCACTACATCTCCCCAGACTACAGATCGGAATCCACTAGAAGGTATAACATAGTTACAAAGATACAAGTGATTCACTCATCATATCACTCATGAACTCACTCTAATGTATCTTACTTTGTTCTAATAAGAAAACCCAAAGCTAAGCTTAAGCTCACCATGTTTCTCTCACCCTTCTAAGCTCTTTGTGTGGCTCAATCTCTCTCTCACGTTCTCAGCCTCCCTTTATAGTAGAGACATCTTTAAACCTAATGCACAAGAGGACAAAATGGAGAGGCTCCTCCTTGTGGTCCCAAAAGTAACTTAACACATCTTCAACTCACATACTAACTTGAGTTAAGCCTTGGATTACTTTGATCTTCATTTGCTTGATAAACAAGTGTTCTCATCTTCACAAATCTCCACCTGAGAACATGTTGATCATCCCAAACAACTTGCACATACTTGAGAGAGAGAGAGTTTCTTCTTCTAGCTTCTTGGATTCCTGTCTCGGTTCTGAGTATCACTACTCATCCTTGATCCTTAGCAGCTTCAACACACCATGAACCTGCTTGATCCATGTCAGCATTAAAACTTCTTGTCAATGCACATCAGCTGTGAAAATTCCACCTTGCCGAAACCTGAGCCATCAATGAACATCTACAGTCATTTTGAGTTGTTGCAAACCAGCTCTTAACACACATTGTATTAAGCTCAACTCAATCATTGACTTCTTCTGCACCTGCAACACCTGAATATTGAATAAAGATAGCTTTGATTTGAGATCGACTGGAGTACTTACAGGGTTGCATTCTTGCATTGAGGCACGAATTAGAATGTCTTTTGCGTAAGCTGTCTGTGATAGGAGCATGCCATCGCCATTGTAGTCAACCTTTATGCCAAGAAAGTATTTGAGTTTCCCGTCGTCGGACATCTCAAATTCTTTCTTCAGTAAGGTTGTTATATGTTGACGCAGAGCCGGAGACGATGCCGTTAACAGTATGTCATCGACATAAAGGAGGAGATAGGCAATGTTTTTCCCTTTGCTGTAGATGAAAAGAGAATTATCGCTAGAGCTTTTTGTAAAACCCAGTTGTTCTACGTACGAAGAGAAACGACCATTCCAGGCCCTTGGAGCCTGCTTGAGACCGTAAAGGGCTTTCTCCAACTTCCATACATGATTTGGCTTCGACTTGTCGGCCATACCTGGCGGTTGATGCATATAAACGGTCTCATCTAACGTCCCATGCAAGAAAGCATTTTTGACGTCAAGGTGATGGACCTCCCAGTCGCGTTGCAGAGCTAGGTGGAGTACAGAACGGATGGTTACTGGCTTCACAACGGGGCTGAACGTTTCATCGTAATCCAGGCCCTGCTCTTGTGACTTGCCGTTCGCCACTAAGCGCGATTTGTGGCGTGTAACCGTTCCATCTGCACCAAGCTTATGCTTATATAACCACATGGAGCGCACAATGTTAGCATTAGGTGGACGTGTAACTAGACTAAATGTCTTATTCTTAACCAGAGCACCGTACTCATCAGTCATTGAGGGATTCCAGTTTGGATCTTTTAAAGCTGTTAGGTGGCTTTTTGGGAGAGGAGAAATGGTTGAAGTGTGGAGGTTTGATGATAGTTCGCTGTTTTCGAGTTCCATCTCTGCTCCTAGTAGTCATTGGATGACGTGTAATAGGAGCTAAAATAGGTTGAACAGTCGTGTGAAGGGGTGGTGCAACAGACTGTAATGGAGGAGGAGATGGCTGAATTAGAATATTTTTGAATGTTGAGGATACCTCAGACGTGTCGCCCAAGAAATCATAAGACTTTGGAAGTGAGATGGAATGAGTTTGAGCTAAAGGAAATATTGATTCATCACAGACCACATGACGAGAAATAATGATTTTTCTGGTCTGTAGGTCTAGGCATCTGTAGCCCTTGTGGCTTGATGGATAGCCAAGAAACACGCAGGGTGTGGATCGAGGGGCTAGTTTATGGAGAAATGAATGATTCAGGTTGGGGAAGCATAAGCAGCCAAAGGTTTTTAGGTGATGATAAGAGGGTTCTCTCTGGTAAAGGGTTGTGTATGGAACACGGTTTTTAATGGAAGCTGAGGGTAGTATATTGAGTAAGTGAACAGCAGTGTGTAGTGCTTCCACCCAGTAAGAAGGTGGTAGGCGAGCTTGGAAAAGAAGTGTTCGGAGAGTGTTATTTATGGTTTGTATCATTCTCTCGGAACGTCCGTTCTGTTGAGAAGTATGAGGACACGAGAACCGAACAACAATACCGTTTGATGAAAAGAAGTTTAGGAAGTTGGTATTGTTATACTCGCCACCATTATCGCATTGAAACGATTGGATAGAGGATTTGAACTGCGTTTTCACAAAAGCACAGAAGTCAGTGAACTTTGAAAAACTTCAGATTTCTTTCTTAGGGGATAAACCCATATAAAATGAGAGAAATGATCGAGAAAGAGGACATAATATCGAATGCCACTGTTACTTGTGATTGGCGAAGTCCAAATGTCGGAATGCACCAGCTCAAAAGGAGCAGAGACAATTTTATTTGAATCAAAGAAAGGTTGTTTTAAGTGTTTACCCAATTGACATGCTTCACATACAAGTGGAAGTTGTCCTTTATTACAAGAGATGGAATTAGAAGAAATTAAAGAACGCAATGAGCCATTGTTGACATGGCCAAGGCGTTTATGCCAGAGAGAAGGAGCAGCAGCAAGGTAAGCGTGAGGAGTGTTCGGCAGTTTATTGAGTTGTTGCGGAACAGAGTAAAGATCCCCTGAACTGTCACTGCGGAGCAGTATCCGCTTGGTGCTGAGATCCTTTACAGAAAAACCAAACGGGTCAAATTCAACCGAGCACCAATTATCATTAGTAAACCGACGAACAGAGATAAGATTCTTGATGATATTAGGAGCAACAAGAACATTTTTCAATGAAAGAGGACGAGAATATGAAGCTAAAGAAGTTGAGCCGGATGAAGTAATGGGAATTTGAGAACCGTTTCCGACTTGACTGACATTGGTGCTATTTTTAAGAACAGAATTTAGTGTACCTGAAGACGATGCTAAGTGAGCTGTAGCACCAGAGTCCATATACCAGTCTGCAGCGCCTGGATCAGCAATAGTCAAGGTGTTGAAAGCTTGAGCAAAATCGGTTGTTGGTTGGTATTGTGGGTCAGCAACTAGAGCTTGTTGTTGCTGTTGTTGACGTTGAGGAGCAGGGCCGAGAATGCCTCTGTTTGCTTGCTGAATCCATGGAGTAGGGAATCCAGGCCACTGCATCATTGGCGGTTGATAGAACGGTACCGAGTAATGCGGATTCCAATTGCTGTTTTGCCAGTTGTTGTTCCAAGAGCGTTGCTGGTTGTTGCGTCCACGACCACGGCTTCGATTGTTTTGCTTCCTGTTCCCATTGTTGAAGCGTTGAGGTTGTTTTTCTGTTGAGACCGTGAGAACTGTCGATGAGGAAGCGCTGTCTGCAGTCGCTGGGGCCTTAGTAGCTTTCTTGAGTCGTGTTTCCTCGTTGAGAAGCATCTGTTTCGCTGAGTCAAACGTAGGAAAGGGCTCCTTGTGTTTGATGACATTGAGGATGTTATCAAATTTCTCGTTCAAGCCATTCAGAAGATACATCACGAGTGTTCTGTCAGGTACTGGGGCGTCGAGATTGGCCAAGAGATCTGATATGGATTTCAGGGTTTGACAATACTCTTGCACCGTACGGTCTCCAATTCCGTGGTGCGCAAGTCATGGTCGAGTTGGATTGCTCGAGCTTCCTTATTGTTCCTGAATTGGTTCTCAACTCGGAGCCAGATGTCGCGAGCGGAGCCACCAGTTTGAAACGTGCTGCGGAACAATGGTTGAGTCAAGGTTCCGTATAACCATAGCTTGACCAAGCCATCCTTCTTCTTCCACGGCATGTCATCATCGTTTGCAGGGAGAGAGGTGCCTTCGATGTGACCGATCACGTCAAATGCGAGACAGTGAGTGAGAAACAACTCACGCCAGGCGTCATAGTTGTGATCTTCAAAGTCGAGGGTGATAGGGATATGGGTTTTAATGTTCGTTACGCCAAAGGCACGGTCGAAATCAACGGGATTTGGTGCGGCCATTGACAGAGAACTTTAGAAGAGAGGGATGGTAGAAAGAAATTTAGAAAGAAAGGGAAGACGAAGAAGATTAGGGTCTCAAGAGCTTTAGCTCTGATACCATGAAATTGTATGTATTTCCTTGATCCAACATAAACACGATACAATCAATATATACACAAGGTTGTTCTACGGTTCCACTATACAAGGGATATGGTCAAGTAACGAGATCCTAGAATATAGGAACATATCGTTGAGCATATTCTTTCAATCAAGAGGTTAATTGATTACGGTTTCAGGGTATCTTATTATGGATTCAGGTATTATGAAAGTTCTGCCATTGAATCATCAAGGAAGTTTTGATTGTTTCATGTTATGGATCCAGAAAGATTTTATTGGATTTTCAAATTTTATTTTACTATTTTTTGACTGGTTTTTTATTGTCTCATTATGCAGAGAGGGGCTTTGATCTTCACATGATTTGTTTTTTCATGAATGCTCTGGAAACAGTTTCGAAATCTCTTCTCCACCACCGCCACTACATCCATAGCTTCCGCATTTTCCAAACAGAGGTCTTCACACTATGGTGTTGTCCGTTTGCTCATCCAGGTGATCCATCTGGGTGAAGATGCAAATTGATGTTCGTTTTGTACATTATAATGCTACATCCAGATGGATCACCCAGCTGATTTTTTAAAAACTCATCTCAAATTCTCATCCAAGTGAAGGTGAGTCTTGATGGTGCATCTGGATTTAGATGCATCTAGTTCAGTCCAAAATGATATATGACAAATAATTTTTAAAAATCAAAATATTATTTTCAAACCAAAAATTCTATTTTTTGCATATATATTTTTCCGCCATAACCGAAAAATGCATTTTCTCGTCAAAACTGAAAACCAAAATTTTCCAACAAAACCGCAAAAATCATTTTCCGCAAAAAACGTAAAAACGATCATTTCCATAAAAAAACATTTTTCGATCAAACCAGTAAAACCACATTTTTCGGCCAAAAACGTAAAACCGCACTTTTCCGCCAAAATCATAAAAACACATTTTCCGCAAAACCGTAAAAACGCACTTTTCCACCAAAATCGTAAAAACGCACTTTTCCGCCAAAACGCAAAACACATTTTCCCGTCAAAACCGAAAAAATGTTTTTTCCGCCAAAACCGGAAAATGCATTTCCCGCAAAACCGCAAAAAAAATGCATTTTTCCGCCAAAACCGCAAAAAATGCATTTTCCACCAAAACCGAAAAACGCATTTCCCGCCAAAACCGCAAAACCAGAAAAATGCATTTTTTCCGCCCAAACGGAAAAACGCATTTTCCCACCAAAACCGGAAAACGCATTTTCCCGCCAAAAACCGCAAAAACGTCATTTTCCCGCCAAAACCGGAAAAAAACTGTTTCCCACCAAAACCGGAAAATGCATTTTTCCGTCAAAACCGCAAAAATGCATTTTTCTTCAAAACACACATTTTCCGCCAAAACCGCAAAAAACAAACTTTTCCTGCCAAAACTACAAAAAGTATTTTCCCCGCCAACACGCAAAAACGTATTTTTTTGACAAAACCACAAAAGTGCACTTTTTCGTCAAAAACACATTTTTCCGCAAAACCCGAAAAATATTTTCGCCAAATCCGTAAAAATGATATTTTTTTCCCGCCGAAACGTAAAAAAAATATTTTAGTCATTTTATTAACAAGTCCACCTGGATGCAGATGAAGTTAAAAATGAAAAGCAAACGAACATAGTTGCATTCAGATGATTCATCTGGATGCATAGACGAAATGAAAAAACGAACAACATCCAGATGGATCATCTAGATAAGACACTCAGATGGACCATCTGGATGCATCTTTGAGATGTACTAACGAACATGACCTATGTCTTTGCCAGAAAACGGCCAAGCCTCAAAAGCTTTCATCGCAACTATCTGCAAAAGTCTGCGCTTCTTCCTCTAAACCTCTGCTGCCTCCATGCCACTTCCGCCTGTACGGCCACCATCGACATCACAACAACCTCAAGTAATGAACAAAAACAAAACGCCGCCTCCTCCTCTGTTTCATGATTTTCTCCGCGTAGACCGTTAGGTAAAGATAAGTTCCTTTGAGTAATTTTACAAAACGCCCGACCGGACTATGGCCTGTGATAAGCTCAGAACAAGCTTCTTTGAGTAAGTTTACAACTTGCTTTGGCCTTTAGCCACAATTAACAAAAGCGTTCAAGAATGTATGATTTTGAATTGTTCTTTAGTTTCAGTGGAAGGGTTGTGTTTACAGCACTTGAAGCATTTGTGAAGAAGATGCCGACTAAGTAAAGAAGAAGAGTTGAAGTTGTATAGCTACAAAGTTGTAGTAGATGAGCTTGACTCTGCTGAGAAATTTCTCAGGGCCCTTGTGGAGTACCATTTGCATTTCAAGAGGCTGAAGCAATGCTTTATAGAGAGACGGTTGAAGATGAAGTGGTTCATCTTAGAAACTCCTTCTCAATGCTTGAGGTATTACAGAGTGACTTATTGTCATTTTCAATTTCTTGTGTTACAAGGTAAGGTGATTAATACAGTAGTACATAATTAGGAAGCTTGCACGGAGCTTAAGTCAAGCAGGTTATTCCTGAAGCTTTTAAAAGTCGTCCTTAGGACTGGGAACAAGATGAATGTAGGAACCATACTTGGTGGCGCAAAAGCCTTCAAGCTCTCCAATGTTAAGTGCACATATGAAAAAACAACTCTATTCCACTTTGTCGTGAAAGAGATATCTAGGTCAAAGGGAATCAGGGTTTAAGACAGCATCATGGCATGCACCAGAGATTAAAAAAAAAAAAAAACAGAACAGGGAGAAGGGGAGGAATACAAAAAATATTATCTTATTCCTTCGGAAAATCAATAA